>NW_028255248.1:0-273413 GCF_964263255.1 Lissotriton vulgaris
TAGATAGCTATCTGTTTTGGTTACCTTCCCTTGTTAAAGGTGCTGTCTCAGGTGCAAATAAAAAACAAAGCTTACAAAATGCTTATTAAAATCTTTACATTTCTTTAAACTCAAATAGAGTTGTTATTTTGGTAACAGTTGTTTTCTTAAATTCTTTTGTGGAAAGAAAACTGCTTATTCTCTTTGCATCTGTTAAATAACACGATTGCAATTAAACCTTAATCTAAGCTATTGTGTAAATCAAACACTTAGAAACAGTTTTTATAAATGGAAGACCTCATTTATGAGAATTATTAACTGCCACTGTTGCACAGGAGTCTATAGTGGAACTGCCTAAAGAGAGTGGAGTTTAGACTGATGAGTGATAAGACCACCATTTGAAGTATTATTGTAACACAATGATTTATAAAAACAATTTTCAACAAGGGGACCAAAAGTCACAACAAGTGAAGCCACTTGATCCTTAGCCCAATTGGTAATCATCTTTTTTTATTGTTTCTCTAAAAGTAATCACGTTAACAGAATACTCTACTATTTATTAACAAAACAATACCCCTTGGGCCACTGGAAGAGACAGTGACTGACTCATTCAAGTGAATTGCATGATTTTATTCAGTTTATTCTGTTTAGAGTGTTTTCAGAACATTTTGGTTTATTTTGTCACAATCGCTTTGGTAGAGTTGTATCTTTGAACTTGTAGACTTAAATGGCATGCCCCAGTATTGTCCTTTCCCCAAATCGGCAACATAGAGCACTGAAATTGTCCCTATTTAATGCATTAGTGATTTTCGCTATTTTATTTCAAGATTGTGCTTTAAATGCACTTTTGATTTAATCTTTTTTTAAATTTTCTAAAGGCAGGGGAACCTCCTATCAAAACCTTACTGTGAGGATGGTTCCCTTGCTGAAAATCAGATCGGGAATTACATCTGACTTTTAGCAGTGCCTAGTTGAGGATGTGGGTGGAGCTAATAGAGTAAATGGGTGGATCCAGGGGAGGAAGTGGGTGGAGCCAGAGAAAGGGGGTGTGGTCTCCAACAAACATTGAGCACCTGCACTTCATATTTTACTAATTAAGCACTGTGTTGCAGTCATGGTAAAGGACATCATCTGGAGTTAGGAGTTGTAGCTTCTGGCGACACATTTTAAGTCCTGATATAGGAAATGGGAAACCAGACTTAGTGCCTGGGTTATGGCTGGTATGACGCAAGATGAGCCAATCAGCTACAGTTGGTTATAGGAGTGTGAGTAAAATCACCGTATAAGGTGAAGGTATAATATATGAGTACAATTTTGTAACTATAAAGTATCCATTGTCACTTGTCTGTGTGACAAGTCCGATGACTCAGACGATAAAGGAATCCCATTCAGGAGTTTGTGTCGGAGCAATTTACCTAGTGCCCATGCCCCCGTGACAGACTTGTGTTAACGGACATACAGTAACCCAAAGCAGAGCACATCGAGTAACGTGATGCACGGCCCGAGTGCGGTTGTATGAAGCTAGGGAAAGGGCCAAACTTTACATTGATTGCAGAGCACAACTACCTTTTTAGTTACCATGCTGTAGAGATTATAGCACCAGTGGATGGTCCAAAAATCAGATACCAAACACAGATATCTAAAAGAATAGTACAAGAAGGGTTCAGAAACCCCCATGAGGTAACTAGGGGAAAGTAAACGCTAATCACCAAAAGGCTGCACTTACCCCTGACAGCGAGTACGCTGCACATGCCATTCCGCGGTTCCTTAGTGACCTAGAGGTGGTGTCCTGACCCGGTGTAGCCTCTAAATAGGCAAGATAAAGTGAACTAGACTGTCAACTTGACGAAAGACATACAAAGATGCTGGAAGAGTATCTAAATGTGAAACTGTGGGTCCCACGAAAACGAGGAACAAAATCCAAGTTACAGTAATTCGAAAAAATATAATTCTCAAGTTTAAGAGAACTCGATTGAAAAACTGCTTGAAATATTGTTTCACTGAAAATAACTATCTTTATTATGTATTTATGTGTTGAGTAACAAATTTTCAGACACAACAGCACCAGGAAGAGGAAGAAGCAGGGAGTGGGAGGACTGGGTAGGGCGGGGACAATGGCACACATGCACAATTAACCACTTGGATGCTATGCTTCTTCTGGTGCTTCAATGTAATTTCCATTGAAATCAATGGAAACTCCATGACGAGTTACCCTTGTCATTAGCGGCAAAGAGGTTAAGTACAGCACACATATATACAAACAATGACCAAAATGAAACACACAAACAAGGAGCACAAGTCACACAACCCGCCTACATCACACCACTGAATGAGCATAGAAGTGAAAACCACACTGCCTGAAAGGGAGACGGGTGTACAAAAACTCACATGAAGGGACATCTCTAAGCATGGGCGAATTTTGCGAATCTGGCGTTCGTGAATTTTGCGAATTTGCGAACTCGCAATCCGCAAAATCCGCGAATTCTCGCGAATTTGCGGATTTTTTTTGTGTTCGCAAGGATTTCTGCCAGTTTGCAAGGATTTCTGACAGTTCGCGAGGGTTTTGTAACAGTTCGCAATCGCGAACTTACATTTCGGCTCGCAACGGTCACGATTATGTTGTTTCTACGTCTGGTTCATCATCATAGGTTCCCAGCACCCTCTGTTTCACCCCTGCCACCCTCTGTTTTACCCATGCCACCCTCTGGTACATCAATGCCTTATGCCACCCTCTGGTTCATCATCACTGTAGATTATGGGGGGAAAAAGCAAGCACACCTGCCTGCTTCAACTGACATGAATTAATTTGGGGTTGATTTATTAATGTGTCACTGTTTTAAAATTCCAGTCTGGCACCTGCATCCTTATCTGTAATTTGCTTTCTGTTGCAGTGCAATTTTTTTTTCCAGGACCTTTGTGGCCTACAGCTATTCTATGAGCCTGCTGTGAGGGTCAGAGCAGGGTCATACAATTGTTGCAACTAGCAACTGAACAATTGTTGCTACTAGCAACTGAACTTTGGAGGGGCCCTTGTCAGGAAGCACTACAGGGAACGGTTACTAATGATGAGTTTGAACTTTTGAACCTGCTTTCACTTTTGCAAAACTCGTTTTTCTGCAGAGCAGCATTACACCAACTTTAATGCCCCACCAAGCTTATATGAGAAAGTTGATTTCTAATCCAAAAGTTATCCAAAGAAAATCAAAAGGCCTCAAATCGAAAAAAGTGCAGGCAAATGTCAACCTGAGGAGTTATTCTGATAAAAAATAATCATTTACAGAAGGTCTATGCTGCTTGCTAGTAGATTTCTTGTGCGGAATTGCAATTTTTGTAATTTCGCGAGTGCGAGATTGTTGCTGCCCGCCGCACCTACATGTTCGCAATTGCGAACTTACACCGCAAAGAAAAAAAATCCGCTGCGTGCGAATTTGCAGATTTTGCGGGAAATTCGCAAATCTCGCGGATTGCGAATTTACCGAAAATCCGCAAAATCCGCGAGCGTAACGGATTTTCCGCCCATGCTTAGACATCTCACGCATAATGCAGCACACACACATACGAAGCAGAGTACATCAACATTCAATACAATGTTGTCCAAGCACAAACATTCGAACAATCAAACACAGGACACAAATGCACTCGCCTGTGGCAGATAGGCATCCAAAATCGTCAGTACAAAAGAGGCACATGAGAACGCATAGGTACAAACCCACAGTCCGGATGGGGTAGCAATTCACGTATGGCAGGCAGCCAGAGAGTGCGTGACATACACATTGGCATACAAATCAAGACACAACGCATTTGGAGACAAGTGAAAATGTGGAAACTTTATTAAAAAAGTGTGTGTCAGTGTGACCAAGAGTAGTGCTACGATATGCAGACAAATGCAGCTGCATGCCTGAATAAGGAGCGTAGGAAAATGTCAATGTTCACCCTGGGGTTGTCCATCACAACACACATCAGTGTCAAGCAGCGATGGTTGTCCGTGCCTCGGACATAATTTGACACCTATGCAGTCATGTCCACTGTTGTTTTGGGACATGTGAGCAGATGTACAGCGTGCAATGATGCAGCGGGACACGTGCAATGTGGCACATCGAGTTGTGGTTGCAGGTACCTTGTCACTTGTCCATGAACGCGAGTGCAGCCAGTACATGCAGCAGACATGCAAGGTATAGGTGCACATGAATGGAGTTGACTATGTGTTCAGGATGCCATGCCATAGTGTCAGTGGCTCTGCTTGTAGCTGCACCAGCTTTCCCCGTGCCAGTGTTGTGGATGAAATGGCTCAGCTTGGTGCAACGAGCCGGGTGTTCGTACAATGGGTGCAGGGCAGGGGTGTGGTGGGAGTACGTGTGAAGGCAATTTTGTTGCATTCTAATCTAGGACCCTGATCGATACTGTGATCTTATGCCCCTATACGGCTATAATCCCCTTGTACCCCTATATTGGCATAACCGATCAAATGCAATATTCAGAAACTCGTCTCTCGCCTCACACGAACAGAGCCACATTTCAGAATCGCTTCCTCTGCCACTTCCTTTGCAGCTAATTAGTGCAATGACATAGCAGAAGTTACTATCTAAGATTCCTAGATTAACACTCCGAGTTCTTCAACAAGATAAAAATTCAGCAACCTGGGAAAGCCACGCTTGCTATGTTTTGATTAGTAATAGAACTCTAATGAGCACTGATAGACGATCACTTCCTAGTGACATCTTTATTGATGTCTTATGTCCAAAAACGTACGTCAAACAAGGCACCTTTCAGGTATAAATATTACCAACATTGCCTTAAGCAAACGCTGCTGTTTCGCTGAAGCTGAAGTTGCTGCTGTTATGCTGATGATACCATAGCTGCTATCGCTACTGCTATCGCTGCTAATGAGCGAACGATGGTGTGGTGAAATTAGGAGCTGAACAGCCGTCCCCCTGCAAGAGCCCAGCAGATGCAAGCTGCCCGCGGACGCTGCCCCTCCTCTTCCTCGACGCGCTGAGAGAGACGCTGTCTTTTCTCCTGCAGAGAAATCCAGCTCCGGCGTTTCCAGTCTACTCTTGCGAGTGACTGGGATATCGAGTTCCCTGAAGGAGATACCAGACCTCCATCATTCTATTCCAGAGGTATGGTGTTGACTAAACCCTTGGAGAGAATTCTTGAAGCAAACCTTGGCAAAACCAACTTAACTTAAAGCTACTTACTTACTCCCCTCCCAAGTATTAGGCTTAGGTCAGGTACACTGGGGTAGGCGTAGTTAGAAGCACCAGTTGAGTATTTTACCCTAATGTATATATGAATGTATATATGTTTTAAACCATTGCATGGCTAAGAAACCATATCAATGCTTTTACAGTATTATTTCGCAATACTCATCTTACTGTACGTACTTTTTATAATAACAAGTCTTGCAATTGTGGCAATTCATTTCTCTTGTACGAGAAGAAAGACTGTTCAATAAATGTTACCCTTTATTGAAAACGCCCGTCTCTCTATTCTCTACATATTGTGAAAGTAATCTGCACAACAACTGACTGAGTAAAATAACTGTCTATTGTTCACACGACTCTAGAGATTGACTCTTATCTGAGGAGCAAAGTTGTCATGTTGCACGGTTGTTGGAAAACTGAATCCCTTCTTGTCTGTACCAGGGAAGCTGATCACTTCCTATTCAGTCAAGAAAGTTTCCAGTGACCTCTGAGCTAGTTGGTAACAAACCCAATTAAGTTTAGCATAGTCAGTAGAGGCCTGGAAGTTCCGCACTTCTACATCGATACTACTGTTTGTGTTATTCCAATGCGCTACTACACTACACTACAATTTCACACACGCTAACTACGACAAAGGACTTTTGAGTGTGGGATGTGTACTCGTTGTTCTCAAATTGTGCAGTGCGTAGTGTGGGGGTCGGATACAAATATTATAATATCTGTCAGGGGGGCTGGCCACTTGCAAGTTCCTTCTCGGAGTAGCAGATGTGCTAGCCCAAGATAGCTCAGACAAAGAAACTTTGATCCCTACAGTAACTTCTCCTGCTGCATTCATACAGGATGTGTACAAAGGCCGGTCATGGGTGTTGCGGGATGTCTGCGACCCTGGTCATCATGGATGAGATGCCTAGCATGTGGCACACGGTTCACTGTGTGTTACATTGACAAACAGCTGCTCCTCCCTCTCATGAGCCCCCACACTTTTGTACAGTGCGCTGTTGTATCCCGTTCACTCGTTTGGCACACCATTGTAATGCCTATTCGTGCATGTCTTGCGGCATTCCAACTACATCATGACCGTGCTGTTTGGAGGTGGTGCATGCCACTTTACAACATCTGCTGCTGTGGCCCTTGTGGCAGGCCACACCAGAACACAGAGACACACTTATCGCACTTCCTGCACACGGGCATGTCCGAGACGCGGCGGTCCCCTTGGCTCTTGGCTGTGTTCTCTTTCATGGTACAGGTAGTTGTCCTTCTTAACACCAGCAGAAATCAGGTGTAAAATCCCTGGTGCTAACGTGGCTTATCGCTGGAATTTTTTTCCCATTGCAGTTGTTGTGAAAGTTGTGATGTGATTTTTTCATGTGCAGAAAAATAAACGAACTGGGCAGTGTATCCGTCAAGATCCAGCACCTGACACACTATTCCCAATCAATATAAATACAATGAGATTTCTTCATTGATTTTGTGTGTACACTGTAAGTGCACCCACTACCACAGTGCAATTCAATACAGGATTTTAGTATTTAGAATAAATCGCAAAGGTGCACCTTGTGTCTTTTTGCACAGGAACGGCTACTTTGCATTTCATTATCAGCACTTTAATGCAACTAAAGTTGAGATAAATCTAACACACTATTCAGAAGTTGGTGCAAACTCCAGCCATCACCAGTATTCCCATGATAACTGCCCCAAAATGTAACACCATGGTGACCACCACCAAACAACAGTAATAAGAACAAGAAAGAATCACACAGCAGTTAAGAAAACAACCAAAAACGTTATTATTATTTTTTTTCAAACTTAATTTTTTTATAAACATATATATATATATATATAAACGATAAACTAATCAACAAAATCTAACAAAAATAATACAAAACAACTAGGCGGAACACTTCTGTGGGGACCATGGATGTCCACTACAGAGCCTGGAAAATAAAGCAAAAAATAGGAACTTGTGTAAAGCGCATATCAAAGGAGTGAGACACAGAGAAACAGAGAAGGAAAAAAAGCCAGAGAGAAAAAGAGAGGGAAGGAAAGAAAGGGAGTGAGAAAGGGAGAAGGAAGAGAGAGATAGAAGGAAAGGAATGAAGAGAGTGAGAGAGTGAAGAGAGGGAAGTGAGAGAGAGAGAAAGAGAGAGAGAGAGAGAGAGAGAGAGAGAGAGAGAGAGAGAGAATGAGAGAGAGAGAGAGAGAGAGAGAGAGAGTCTGCTGTCCCTGCGCATCCATGAGCAAATAATTACCTGGTGTCACCAGAGTGTACAGCAGTGGGCACTCCACGTGCCCGTCAAAACTTCGCAGATCCCAGAGATGTCGCTGAGTCCCGAGTCATGAATGGCGGAGACCACATCAGCTTCTCCTCGGATCTCACAGATGTCGCTGAGTCATCTGTGGGTGGTGGTGCATGGCCGTTCTTAGTTGGTGAGCGATTTGTCTGGTTAATTCCGATAACGAACGAGACTCCTCCATGCTAACTAATTAAGCGACCCCCAGCGGTCGGCGTCCAACTTCTTAGAGGGACAAGTGGCGTTCAGCCACACAAGATCGAGCAATAATAGGTCTGTGATGCCCTTAGATGTCCGGGGCTGCACGGGCGCTACACTGAACGGATCAGCGTGTATCTACCCTTCGCCGACAGGTGCGGGTAACCCGCTGAACCCCGTTCGTGATAGGGATTGGGGATTGCAACTATTTCCCATGAACAAGGAATTCCCAGTAAGTGCGGGTCATAAGCTTGTGTTGATTAAGTCCCTGCCCTTTGTACACACCGCCCGTCGCTACTACCGATTGGATGGTTTAGTGAGGTCCTTGGATCGGCCCTGGCGCAGCGCCGAGAAAAAAAAAAAAGTCAAGCGGACAGGCCACAGCTGTCCCTCTGTGAGCCTGGGTGTGAACTGTTCATAACTCACACTACTTAGGTATTGAAAAATAATTTTGTGATTCAGTCCATCAGCTGGCATCTGTCCGAGGCAATTTTGAAAACATATCAGAGTTCTTTCTATGAGATATACCCCTGAATCTTAGTCATGTATAGAATTACATATAAAAAAGTATTTAAAGAAAACAACAACAAATAAAACTGAAGGGAGTCTGGTGCTGTGGTCGCTGTCACAAAGTTGGGGTCACTGCCATTCTGGACACAGTTACACATGTGGGCTCGGCTTGTGTTAAATAGGGTTAGTGGCACCAGAAGCATTGAGACCGTATGAGCCTGCGATGGTGCTTGGTGTGGACGGGTCGCACTAGGAGCAAAGTGTCTTGCCTACTGGACTGCGTCATGTGTAATCAGGACTCTATCTGAATTGTGAGGCCTGCTGACCGTAGTGTAGGCCAGAGGTAGTGGTGCGGAAGGGCCCATAGCCATGTGCATAAGTTGGTGGCCCCACCGGCCTGCGTAGTGCAGGTTCAGTAGCACCACATGTCGCTGCCCTTCCATATGCAAATACCCCTCACCACTGATCGAAGGGAGTCTGGTGCTCTGGTCGCTGTCATGAAGTTTGGGTCACTGTCATTCAGGACACAGTCACACATGTGGGATCGGCTTGTGTTAAATAGGGTTAGTGGCACCAGAAGCATTGAGACTGTATGAGCCTGTGATGGTGCTTGGTGTGGACGGCCTCACTGGGAGCAATGTGTGTTGCCTACTGGACTGCGTCATGTAGAATCAGGACTCGATCTGAATTGTGAGGCCTGCTGACCATAGTGTAGGACAGAGGTAGCGGTGAGAAAGGGCCCACATCCACGTGCATATGTTGGTGGCCCCACCGGCCTACATAGTGCAGGTTCAGTGGCACCACGTGTCACCGACCTTCCATATGCAAATACCCCTCACTGATCGAAGGAAAGCTGGTGCTGTGGTTGCTGTCACGAAGTTCGGGTCACTGTCTTTCAGGACTCAGGACACAGATACCCATGTGGGATCGGCTTGTGTTAAAGAGGGTTAGTGGGACTATGTGTCGCCGGCCTTGCATATGGAAATATGCCTCACTGATCGAAGGGAGTCTGGTGCTGTGGTCGCTGCCACAGACTTGGGTGACTGCTTTTCAGGACTCAGGACAAAGTTACACATGCGGGATCGGCTTGTGTTAAAGAGGGTTAGTGGGACTTCCTGGTCGCCGGTCTTGCATATGGAAATATGTCTCACTGATCGAAGGGAGTCTGGAGCTGTGGTCGCTGCTACGGAGTTGGGGTGACTGCAACTCAGGACTCAGGACATAGTTACACATGTGGGATCTGCTTGTATTGAACAAGGATAGTTGGCACCACCTGTCCAAAATACAAATTGCGAGCTCTGCTGCCCGCAGTGTAGACTGCTAATGAGTGTTCGTTTGCACTTGAAAATTAATTTGGTGATTGTACTAAAGCTATAACTGACATAAAAAATGTTCTATAAGAAAGGATACTATAAGGATATTAAGTAGATTTGAGGCCTGTAATAGTTACTTGCCTAGTGGACTCTGTAGTTGAATATGGAAATATGCTTCACTGATCGAAGGGAGTCTGGTGCTGTGGTCGCTGCCATGAAGTTAGGGTCACTGCCATTTAGGACTCAGGACACAGTTCCACATTTGGGATCATCTTGTGTTAAAGAGGGTTAGTGGGACTACGTGTTGCCGGCCTTGCATATAGAAATATGCCTTACTGATTGAAGGGAGTGTGGTGCTGTGGTCTGTGCCACGGACTTGGGGTCACTACCATTTAGGACTCTTGACACAATTACACATGTGGGATCGGCTTGTGTTAAAGAGGATTAGTGGGACTATGTGTTGCAGGCCTTGCATATCAAAATATGCCTCACTGATCGAAGGGAGTCTGTTGCTGTGGTCGCTGCCACGAACTTGGGGTGACTGCCATTCAGGACTCAGGACACAGCTACACATGTGGGATCGGCTTGTGTTAAAGAGGGTTAGTGGCACCAGAAGCATTGAGACTGGATGAGCCTGTGATGATCCTTGGTGTGGATGGGCCGCACTGGGAGCAATGTGTCTTGCCAACTGGACTGCGTCATGTGTAATCGAGACTCTATCTGAATTGTGAGGCCTGCTGACTGTAGTGTAGGTCAGAGGTAGTGGTGAGCAAGGGCCCACAGCCACTTGCATACGTTGGTTGCCCCACCGGCCTATGTAGTGCAGGTTCAGTGGCACCACTTTTCACCTGCCTGCCATATGCAAAAACCCCTCACAAATCGAAGGGAGTCTGGTGCTGTGGTCGCTGTCACAGACTTGGGGTCACTGCCGTTCAGGACTTAGGACACAGTTATGCATGTGGGATGGGCTTGTGTTGAACAGGATTTGTTGCACCACGTGTTGCCGGCCTTGCATATGGAAATATGCCTCACTGACCGAAGGGAGTCTGGTGCTGTGGTTGCTCCCACGGACTTGGGGTCACTGCCATTCAGGACACAATGACACATGTGGGATCGGCTTGTGGTGAAGATGGTTAGTGGCACCATGTGTCGCCGGTCTTCTACAGTGTAAGGCAGAGGTAGCTGTGAGCAGGGGTCCACAGCCACATGCATATGTTGGCGGACCCACCGGTCTGTGTAGTGCCGGTTCAGTGGCACAACGGGTCGCCGGCCTTCCGTATGCAAATATCCCTCACTGATTGAAGGGAGTCTGGTGCTATGGTCGCTGCCATGAAGTTGGGGTCGCTGCCATTCAGGACTCAGGACAAAGTTACACATGTGGGATCGGCTTGTGTTGAACATGGTTTGTTGGCACCACGTGTTGCCGGTCTTCCACAATGTAGGTCGGAGGCAGCGGTCAGCAAAGGCCCACAGCCATGTGACGTTGACTTGAGCTGCACAGATTGGCAGCATTTGGTCTTATTAACTCATTATAGTGTCTTACACAATTTGCGTAGCTACTAATCTTGAATTGTGAACCATATTAACCCCAGTGTAGGGTGACGGCAGGGGTCGTTAAGGTCACACAGCCACGTGGTGTTGAGTTGAGCTGCACAGCTAGTGGTACCTGGAGCGCTCAGCGTGTGCCCACCCTGCGATGATACGTGGTCCCGGCGGGTCGCACTGGGAGCAATGCCGTTTGTCTAATGAATTCTGCCTTGATAAGGCCACGCGGCAATGACTTATGGTACAGTGATTTAGTGGCACCTGAAGCATGCAGGGTGTGCACAGCCTGCGATCATGCGAGGTCTGTACGAGCCGCACTGGGAGCAACGCGTCTTGCATACTGGACTGCGTCATTTGCAATCGCCAATGCATCTGAATTTTGAGCCCTGCTGTCCGCAGTGTAGGTCGAAGGCAGTAGTCGGTACAGACATAAGTCTGCAGCGTTGTGCCTCTGGGTTTGCAGTGGGCTTGTGTGGAGGAGGCCCACAGTCATGACGGCAGCCATGTACCAGGGTGAGGGCTGCCGCTCTGGTAAACTTGTTGGTTTTCCCACAAGTGAACCACGCCCAGGGCCTGGCCTATTTATTCATAGTCCTACGGTGGAGTGGCGTACGTTGGACCAGCCCACTCTGCTTCCGTTTACGTCAACTCCCTAAAACACCCTCTTTGACAGTTGTGAGTACCCCACTCTCCCTATCCCCACACCTCCTCTTGCTGATCCCATAGCCACCTTGTCACCAGGCGTACTGCGTCAACTCACTAGAACAACCCCTCAGCTGTTTTATGGCTCTATGGGCTCAATCTCCTCACCAACTGTCAGTCTGATACAGGATGACTGTCGAGCTGAGAGGCTACTTCAAGTCCTACAGTTTTCCCCTGTAACAGATGATGTCCCATTCCCCATCCCTATAACTTTACCATATACTAGACTAGAGTCTGGGCATCGATCCCCCTCACAGACCCCAACACCACTCGCTTTTCCCCCACTCCCTCCTTTCCTCGCCCAACACTAGGACTTGGCTGCACGCCCTGATAATATACCTCTACAGTTACACCTTCTCACCTATGAGCTACATGAACTGAAAGCCCTTTCAAATGATATTTTCCCCATGATCAGCTCTCTTCTCACCTCTGCAAATTGGCCTAGAGCATCCACTAGGGACATTGATTACATGGATCAGCCTTTAGCTCCTTCCACCAAGAAATCCATTCCACTACACAACGCCCCCGCCAGCCACAGAGGATCTGAGTCCCACACTGCGACCATTGATCCACATGACTCTCACAACTGTAGCTCAACTTTGTCCAAATCTAACATCTATTCCCTGAGATAAATACTTGCTATCCTTTCTAACCTGAACAGAGAACCTCCTTGCAATCTTAGATGCAGCAATACTGACAACCTCACCAATGTGAACGTCACCCAGACTCCTTCCCCCCAAATCCACCTTGACTTAAATGTGTACTACTTAATTGCAGATGAGCCAGTAAAAACGCCTCTGATATCTTCGACCTCATCCAACACAATGATTTAGACATTATCATCCTCTCTGAAACTTGGATAAATCCGGCTTCCACTCCTATCTTAATTAGACTATACATAGCTTTGAAGTTGGGCAGTGGCCTAGCCTTTATTCACAGGAACACACTCTTGATTTCTCATTCAGATTCCCCGACGCCCTCCTCCTGTGAAAACCTCTCCCTCAGCATATCAAGTATGATCCTACTGGTTTGCAAACTTCACACCTTTTGCCATCCCCCAGGAGACAATCTCCCTTTCATTGAGCAGCTAATGGCAATCATCTCAAGCAATGCTGACTCAGCGGTGTCCCAAATCTTCCTTAGTGATTCCAACCTTCATTGGTTTAACCCCAACAACACAGCTGTATCTTGCATTAAATCTTTCTTAAATGATCAAGAACTGACTCAGCACTGTGGCCTAACAAATCATATTAAAGGTGAAACCTTAGACCTCATCATCTCTAAAGGGCAGACTCCATTTCACCGTGTGACTGGTCCCACCACCACAGCATCCTCTTCAATATTAACACGGAAGTGTTGATAAGGAAGGCACAACCCTTGAAATCAAAGATATGGAAAAGGGATCTAAGAGCAATAAACTCTGAAGAACTAGCTGCCCACTGTAAATCTGCCCTCTCCTCCCAAGTTGACATGGTTGAGGTGCAATCACTCTGAGACGCCTACAATTCGACCATCTCTAACATCATAGATAAAATTGCTCCACTCCAACAAATAAATGCCTCAACAGAAATATCCAAACCATGGTATAACGACAACTTAAACTCGGAACGCCGCAACCTTAGGGCCGTTTAATGTTCCTGGCGAGTCAATCCCTTCTCGGACCAACTAAAACTCATTAGAGATGCCAGGAGCCACTACAACAAACAAATCAAGAGTGTTAAGGTATCCTACTTCAGACTGGATCAAGCGACAAACCGCCCAAAGAAACTTTTCCAATTGGTCAAACAACAATCAGTCATTGGTCCTAACCTCTCTGATCCCGGTGGCAACCCACCCTCTTGCGATGATCTTTCTTCACTGAGAAATCTAGACTCATCTCCATTAACCTCGCCTCTAATAAGGCTCTACTACCTTCTTGCAGAGCTGCCTCACCCATTGACTCCTCTGAAAAGCAGGAATCGACCTCCACAAACTCCAAGAACAATGCCTCATGGGGCAACTTTACCCCATTTAGTGAAAATTACATCATCAAGATTCTCCAGAATATAAACCCTTCTAACCACTTTAGCGACCTGTTGCCCTCCTCCACCTTCAAAGAAATCAAGAATCCACTCATCCCCACCTGGGCAAGGATTGTGAACGCTTCTCTATCAGAAGGCATGCTCCCAGACTGCCTAAAATCACCTCAGGTAACACCTATACTAAAAAAACGAACGCTGACAGATCTGATCTCAATAACTTCCGTCCCATTTCCAACATCCCCACCTTAGCGAAACTCCTAGAAAATTGTGCGCAATCCCAACTCTGTGCTCAAATAGAGAATTACCAACTCCTAGACCATCATCAATCCACTTTAGTAAGGGGCACATCACTGAATCGGCTCTCACTCACGTCATGGATGACATTTTAAAAATTCTTGACCAAAACAAATCCTGCCTCCTGATCCCTCTTGACCTTTCCTCCACATTCGACATGGTTGATCATGACAACCAAAAAACAACCGGCGATGGACAGAATGTAGAACAATGTCATGCATTCAACCCAGTAGAGAGATCTGGGCCTAAATCCATCGTTTTTTTGCTCACCATACCATAAAAAAAATGATGGATTTAGGCCCAGATCTCTTTACTGGGGTGAATGTATGACATTGTTCTGTATTCTGTCCATCAACTGTTGTTTTCGCATTTGTCACCCGAGTGGGATGGGTATGCTCAGACGTGAGTCCCATGCTCTCCACACCACTGGAGTCAAGCTATCCTGGCTGATGACGGCTGATAGCCAGAAACCGGTCCTAGGATGCCTGATTCCGGTCCAGGAGTGACATGGCTTGGCAGTTCGGGCTGGACTGTTCCCATGAGGCGCAGGGTCAAGGCTGATTTGCATATGACATGTCTGAACTGGGGTGGTGTGGAGTGCAATAAAAACGATGGATTTAGGCCCAGACCTCTGTACTGGGGTGAATGTATGACATTGTTCTGCATTCTGTCCATCAACTGTTGTTTTTTGCATTTGTCACCCCAAGTGGGATGGGTATGCTCAGACGTGAGTCCCATGCTCTCCACACCACTGGAGTCAAGCTATCCTGGCTGATGACGGCTGATAGCCAGAAACCGGTCCTAGGATGCCTGATTCCGGTCCAGGAGTGACATGGCTTGGCAGTTCGGGCTGGACTGTTCCCATGAGGTGCAGGGTCAAGGCTGATTTGCATATGGACATGTCTGAACTGGGGTGGTGTGGAGTGCAAAAAAAACGATGGATTTAGGCCCAGATCTCTGTACTGGGGTGAATGTATGACATTGTTCTGCATTCTGTCCATCAACTGTTGTTTTTGCATTAATCATGACAACCTCCTATCCATCCTGCAAAACAGAATGGGTTTTTCTTATCATGTGTTACAATGGTTTTCATCCTTCCTACATCACAGCACACAAAGAGTCAAGGCAACCCATTATCTGTCCCAGCCCTCTCCTGTACTCATGGGGATCCTCCAAGGGTCCGCTTTATCTCCTGTACTCTTCAACCTTTTCTTGGAATCTCTTAGAACCTCTTGTAAACTCTCTAAATTCCATGGGCATTCTCTTCTACATGTACGAGGATGACACACAACTATATCTGAAAACATCATCCTCAGAAAACATCATCTCATTAAATACTACCCCAGTGTTTACCCAAAACTGGTTAACGGAGAACCGTCTCCTGCTCAACACTTCCAAAACTGAATTACTGCTCATCTCCCCTCTGGAACACATCCCTCTAGCTGAGTCACCTAAATGCTTTCAACTGCACTCCTCTCATCGTAGACTCAGCCAAGTGTCTCGGTATCACCATTGACAAGCACCTGAACATGAAAAATCATATCAGCAATGTATGCAAAGGAGCAAACCACTTGATAAGGTCACTCACAAATATCAAACCTTTCCTTCCTTTAAGTGACTTCAAGCAGGTGGTCCAAGTGTTTGTCTTGTTGAGGCTAGACTACCCTCCATGGCCTTCCCAAATACACCCTGCCTTCACTAAGGGCTTCATTGAACGCTGCAGCTAGACTTGTTACAGACACCAAATGAAAAGATCATATATCCCCAGTCCCAAAATCCCTCAATTGGCTGCCCTATGAAGCACAAATTCACTTAAAAATTGTTGTTCTTAGACTTCAACAATCCTACATACCTTGCGCAAAAACGTAATCTATCTTGCAGTGTAAGAGCCTCAAGAAGCGCCTCTACCTTCCAGCTGAAACCACTCATCTTTAACAAAAAGAGAAGTTGCAACTGAGCCCCTAACATAAGGAACTCTCTTCCACCCGAAGTAAGCAGAATCTCCTCATCAACGTTGTTCAAAATGGAAGCCAAAAGATTCCTAATGAACAAATACTTTTCCTATTAGGACAAGACTCATGTGCCCGTTGACATTGCTCCTACTACCATTGTACTTTCATCTGATACCACTCCCCCTTACTGCATACTGCGACTCCCTATTGCTGCCCGCCTACACCTGTTTATTACATTACCATCCTGTGTGCAATTCTAGTGTAATATATGACCATTCCTGTTTTCTTCTCCCTCCTACTTGATATGGATATTGCATTTTTTCCTTCCTCCCATCATACTGTAAAGCGCTCTGATATCCCTCGGGATCTTGTTAGCTCTATATAAAACTTTATAAATAAATAAATAAACACATGTCAGTAGTTGACTCTACTCATTTCAGGTTGGGCTGGACACCATTTACCAATACAAAGCTGTAATACTGCGTATGGAGTGGTAAACAGCGTTTGTCATTTTACAGCTTGATGTGGCTGGCACTGTGCTAATCCTAAGCTTAAAGACTTTCCTGTAGAAATGGAAAAATACTTTGTCCCTTTCTAGTTCAGCATGGGTGGCACTGTGCTAATCCTTTATTACAAAAAATCCATATAACTTAAATGGGTTAAGAATGTATGATGCATCATGCTGGCTCATGCACACTGTTAGTTGTTAACCCAATTGATATTCTCTTCAAAGTCTAAACATTGTTTTCCAATGGGGAGAAAAAAAAATAATACATGCCAAAGAACACATGAAATCACACTAATTTATTTATTACTCAATTGTTTCATGTGAAATTTTTAGCACACTGAAGATCTGCAATGTTCCAATATTCTTCAGACAAAATAACTTGAATAGCAATTCTGTAAATCCATTGCATTGGACAAATTGTTGAGATACGTCTTAAAAGCCAGCACATATCTCGTTGCCTTTATGGATGCTTCTTCAGGGCTGCAAGGAATTAACACAAATCTCATGAGTCATTCTGATTTCTCGTACAGAAACTTTCCTATATGATAATATCCAACTTATTTTCAAAATTGAGGGAGAGAGTCACAAAAGCAATGTCCAATATCTCAGTTTGCAAAATATGACACATCACAAATTTATCAACATGTATTGTTGGAAAAGTCCCCACACAATTCCAACTTCTGTAGCTCAAACCTCCCCTTAGGATTTTAGGAAATCCACCAGCAAGCTTCTTTCCCAGAAAGTACTGATGATGTGGCAACAGTCAGACACCACTAAGCAATATGCAGTCAGAACAGGTATGCGATGCAAATTGTACTAAAAGGGCTTCAGCCACCCCTGTTGGGCATTTTAGACCGGGCTATACAGGGCTGCGCTGCAGATGGGGCGCAGTGACAGCCTTCTACAAAGAACTTTGCAGATCAGCCAGAAACTGAAGTACATTAAATATAGGAACTATGACCCTGAATGTGAGAGTGGAGGAGCTACATGGGAACAAAATACTCCAACTGTTTTGTGGTCCTTTCAGCCTTCAGGTAAATACATATAAAATGCAAGGTATACACTTTAAATACAAGTTAAAGTAATTGGTGTGGAATGTATTATTTTATGCTAGAGGACAGTACATTTGGTTAATGTGATCTCTGCATGTGTCTGTGTGTTTAACCAGACAGTCACAGACTGAATCCTGTTAAATGAACAGGGGAATAGGCTATGTGTATTCCACCTCCACTGAAAGCACCATGGTTATTCAAGTCTTTATCTTAATATTATATTCACCAAGAAGTGAGTGAGTCTCAGAAGGCTCAAGCCAGGTGCTCAGCTTCAGCTCCTCCTGGCCTCTAAAGCCCTATAATGAACTGAGATTTCAATGTGTATTTTTTCTTCATAATTGCTTAAGAGAACACTTTAACACTTGGCTGCTATGACTTCCCCCCCCCGCCCCCTCCCCCGGTGCTGGGTCCTTTGTTTTCCAATTGTTCATGACGAGCTCAGCTCGTCATAAGCACAGCTCCAGTGTGCCTCAGCGAAGGGGTTAAACTACATGAGCTCGAGATTTGTGCTGTATAAAAACCACTTTGCTTTGATGTAATATTCTATAATGTTGTTCAATATGTAATAAAAATGTAGAACAGGTTTAGGGTGCATGTGATGTGACTTGACTTATAGTTCACTAATAGCAAAGTCATCAGGCTGGGGGAGCGGCGGGAATAGATCACTCTAGAGTCCTGCTTAACAAATATCACTTTTAGCAAATGCCCCTAATTGCAGTAATGCACTCTTATGTACTAAGGTGAAATGCTTCAGCATGTTCACAAATATATATTTCTTTAATTTTTAAGGAACTATCATCATTTTTTCATAATATTTGCTGCATGATTTATATGGCAAATATTTTAAGGGATCAGCTCATACACCGGCTCTTAGTGCAAACAAGACCCTTTTGCTCGATTTGGCTATAGCTCAGCTTATCCTGTCAATTTTAGGGCTCATCTTCTACATAACATCCATATAAGATAGGTTACTTAATCCAAAACACATTTACAGGTAAGGAAGTGTTAGCTAGTTTTTTCTTTGGTTCTCATTTCAATTCAAATTAACTTTATTCGATTTTTACAATGAAATCATAAAAGCAAATGATATCAAATAATATTATAAACAGTTCAAGATTAAAGGAAACCACTAAAAATACTAACAATAACATGCCTTAAAAGAAACCTACTGTAAATAACATGTTATGAGAAATTCATATATAAATAGTTTTCCTGAATTTAATTGCACTGTTTAGGAATGAATCTATAGACCTTGGGAAATGTTTGTTCTCTAAAAATTGTAATACTAAAAAACACAGGATTGCATTGTCTAGGACTAAGAAGGCTTAAAAAGTGGTAAAATCCACCTCTTTATTGGTACAGAATAACATTTCATTTTAAAAATAAAAGAACATGCATTGTTGTTTGTGGAGACTTATCATCACATGGGCACATAGTCATGATGCAGCTAAATGCAGTAGGTGGTTAACATAATTTGATTCGCCTATATTGCTGCCTTTAATATTTTGGTTGAGAATCTGTGTGTCTCAAGGAGCATCTAACAATATATTTTTACATTGTTTCTTGAAACTGTAATTATGGTACCAGGGTCGTCAAAGTATTCTGGGTACCCAAGGTCATTAAAAAAAATTTTGACATATTTTAACTATGGGGTACTAGAGGCCCATTGTAATTTTAAGCTATTGTTTAGAATATCCCAATTAAATCTGGATTTAGGGGTGGACCATATCCTGTGTCATGATAAAATGGGTTGTATTTTTATAAGGTCGGATATATGCAGCATCCCTAGTTCAGAATGACATGTATGAGTAGATAAACTACTTGGGACTGCCAACAAAAATCTAAAAAAGTCATTCTTTAGCGACAGCAGGGCCAGATTGTCTGCATAGCCCCAGACGCCTGTACCGTAGATTGCCATAGAGGCACATTTTTCGATGACAGGTCATGTTCCCAATTTTCTGGCAAAGTTGGCAAGTGCAGCAGTAGCTTTCATAACTAATAATGTTTTGCTTGAACAGCCTGGGACGGTGTCTCCTTCTGGTCAAAAAGAATGCCTAAATAAGAAAATCTCTTGGTAAATTCAACTTTATTGTTTTCAATAAATATGTCTCTACATTTCGCAATATCTTTCCCACATTACACGCTAAAAGTTTTAGAGGTGTTCACTCTAAGGCACAAATTATGCATAAATGTTGAAAAACTAGTTTCAAGCCTTTGATGCCCCAATTGAATCCGCAATATCAAAACAGCATTGTCTGCATACAGTTGGGCGGGTATAGAACACTTATCGATTTGTGGCAGGTCCTAGCACTGATTTGATATGACTTGACCTAATTCATTATTATGCAATGCAAATAAAAAATGTGCCAAAACACATCCTTGTTTTTCCCCTCTCCATATTTTGAACATAGCTGTACACTTCCCACTGGTCTCATAACTAACCCTTGTTTTTTCATCACTATACAGTTGCCTCAAGAAGTGAATAAGTGGGGTTTCCACACCCATATCTTCTAAGATCTTCTATAGTTTGTCAGGTATGATGCAGTAAAAGGCTGCAGTTAAATCTACAAATGCCAGATAGAGCCTACCTGCTTGGCCAGTGTGTACTTTCTCAAACGGATACATAAGATTAGACCCTGCTCGACCATGCCTAGGCCCTGTCAAAAGCCAAATTGCAGCTCAATTATGATGCCATTGTCTTCAGCCCAATCCTGTAATCTGATCAGTATAATGCGTCACACCACATTGACCAAGGAATCTAGAAATGATATTGGTCAATGGCATGCAGGGTTATGACAGTCTCCTTTCTTAAAAAGTAGGACCAATGTTGATTCTAACCAAGTTGTGATAAAGCCGGAAGAGCAATATGCTGCTATCACTTAAGTTAGCAGAGGGCCCTATAGGGACAAATTTGATTTATAAAGGTCCTATCAGAAAAAAGAAAAAAGGGTACAGTTGACATCTTCTCAGGTAAAATGTACATCCATAGGATAGTAATTGGGTAAAGATATCTCATGAAATTATTCTGACGTAACCCTTGATGTCTCCTATACATTGTTATTATACTTGTTCGAATAATGGTCTAACCATTGGTCCTCGGTAATATGTTATGTTATGTTAAACTCATTTATTACGCGCACAGATGCTCCAGCAAAGGACCGTCCTGCCGCCCGACAAGGTAGCAACACAACACAACTGGACAGAATGGAAGGAAGGATCTAAGGAAACAAGAGAGTTTTAACACCTCGACGAAAAGAGAGCAAATCCCTGAGGGCACGAATCTCAAGGGGAAGGAAGTTCCACAACACTGCGGCACGTACTTGAAATGAACGGCCGCCAGCCCGGCAGCGCTTAAAACGGGGGACGACTGCAAGTTCTAGGTCCGAAGATCCTAAGGCACGGACCGGGACATAACGGGACAAAAGGTTAGAAAGAATCAAAGCAGGGGATCCCTTGAGAATCTTATAGGCTACACAGAGAACCTTAAACTGGATCCTTCGCGCAATCGGTAGCCAATGCAGGGTGCGCAAAGTGTTAGTTGTGGGACAGAATCTAGGTAGGCCCACGACAGCTCTCACCGCTGCATTCTGTACGCGCTGCAGGCGGGTGATTTCGGCCTGATTTAATCCCACTAAAAGGGCGCTGGCATAATCGAGCCGAGAGATCACTGTTGCCTGAATCACAAGTTGCCTGGTGGTAGCATCGAAAAATTTTAATACGGGCCGTAGTCCACGCAAGATGCCAAAGCAGCAGGCCGCTGTGCGCTTAGTATGGCAGACAAAGGTGAGAGTTGGGTCGAGCCACACCCCAAGGTTTTTGAACTCAGCGACCGGAGTTGGCGTAGGACCCAAATCCGACGGCCACCACCTGTCCCCCCAGAGTTCCGTATGCTTGCCAAAGATCATAATTTCCGTCTTGTTTGCGTTCAGCTGGAGACAGTTGGAAGTCATCCAGATGGCGTCCATTCTGGAATCTAGGGGCATCCACATCCGCATCCCCGCTGATCGTAACCGCTAACTGAGTGTCGTCGGCATATGACACCATGGTCATACCCCAGTGCCTGACAACCTCAGCCAGCGGTCTCACGTATAGATTGAATAAGGTGGGACTCAGCGAGGAGCCCTGGGGAACCCCAAGATCCAGAGGATGGAATTTGGACTGATGGGGCGGGACGGTCACGCAAAAAGATCGGTTGGCAAGGAAGGAACGGAACCACTGGAGTGCAGGGCCGGTAACGCCAGCTTCCTCCGGGCATAGCAGAAGGATCGGGTGGGAAACAGTGTCAAAGGCGGCGCTCAGATCTAATAGCACCAGCGCTGCCGTTTGACCCGCATCAAGCATGTAGCGTAGATGCTCCACCATATAAAGTAGAGCTGTCTCCGTGCTATGCCCCGCACGGAATCCATTCTGCGTGCTGTCTAAGATGTTAGCCTGTAGAAGATGGTCCGAGAGGACAGAATTAACATGCGCCTCCGCAACTTTGGCTGGCCACGGGAGAAGTGAGATAGGGCGGTAGTTCTCAGGTTTACCAGCATCCAGAGTTGGTTTCTTGAGGATGGGCATCACTACCGCCTGTTTCCACTTCACTGGAACCACGCCGGATGCTAATGAGGTGTTAATCAAAGAGCAAACCGGCGAGAGACCGTATGATGTTAGGTCTCTGAACAGAGCTAGCCGTAAAGGGTCAGCCGGAGACCCAGACTTGACCTGCTGAGCCAATTTTCCAAAGCTTTCCGGTGTTAAACTCGGGAAAGAATGTATTACATCTAGCTATCTCTATGGTTGGTATATCTTGAGGGGCCAGAAAAAAGACATTTACTAACTTCCAAAAGGCCGTATTTTCTTTGGTTAAAGTGGCATGGTGCACTGCTGCCCATGTTTCTTCTCTTAACACACCTCTGCGTTCTTTAAGAGTACATTTATAATCCCCTATGCCGTTTTAATTTCTTGTCAATTTCTAGTAGGCTTTTGTGAAGCTTGTTTCAGTTTACTATAAGCTTCAGTGCATTTGGCATTGAACCAGCCTTGTTTACTATTGTAAGATGTGTTGGTCTCCACAAATAAGGTCTTTTTAACATCTCTAGTGATCTGTGTGTTTAAAATGTCAGCATTGGGGTAGTCTCCTCAATGCAAACTAAAGGGACAGATTTACAGTTTGTTAGTAGTGACCTTGAAAATTCAGTCAAGTCCGCCATAGGCCAGCATAGGGACTAGATATTGGTTTTGTTCAGAACTAAGCCTGCTAAAATGCCTGTTTGACAGAAGGATAAAATCAATGGTTGAACATATCCCTCTTCTGTTAAAGGTATGACTGAAGGGACTGAGGGAGAACATAAATCATTGGCAAAACCAAGATGAAGTGAAAACATAATTTCATTTAAATATTTGCCAAAGGTTGTATGTGAAAAATTAATACGATTAGTTCCATCATCAGATGTGATTCTAACAATGTCCCCCTCAGTATTCAGGCACAATGCAGAGTTAAAATCTCTATCCCAAATAACTCACTCATGTTATATATTGTCGTTCTGTATAAAACTTAGGTCACTACTCAAATTCCTTAGTTCCCCCACAATCTAGTTTGATGGGATATTTTTATAAAAAATCAACAGAGCTATACATGCATTTTGTCAATGCCATATGTCACAATCGGGTAATACATTTCTGATTTCTTAAATTCAATCTTATTTGCATTTACACGGTTGGATACATATATGCATAACCCACCCTTATTTCTCCCGCAAGTCCATGGTACTGCAGCGGTATGCAATGTTTCATACCCGTCGATATGCATAGTGTTCTCCGCCCAGGTTTCTAGAAGGCATAATATGTTAAATTTCCCTATTAAATCTAACCATAGGGGATTGGTAAGCTGGGATTGAATACCTGCCAAGTTCAAAAATAGAACATGTCAAAGATCCTTACTATTACCTATGTTGTTCATATAATTTACTCTATTATGTGGATCTATAGTTATGGGAAATGTCTCTAGAGTTAATGTTGTATCTGAGGTAAAACCTTCTGCCATGTATAGAGGGCGTAAAACCTTTCTTTAGGCATGAAAAGGTTGGAAAGCTTATAGGAATATTGGATATTTGGGAATATGTACATGTATATCTGGTGTTACATGCGAACTACCACCCCTCATTTGTGTGGATTGCATAATTGTCGCTTAGAGATCGGGACGTTATATCTATGGCAAACATAAAAACCTCTCCTATCTGTTCTTGTATGTAGTTCCTTTGGTGGTTGATAAAATATCCCAATGGCACTACATTGATGCCCTGGCTCTTGATAAACTGATTTTCTGCTCTCCTCAAGATAGTTTGAACAAAATGTGGGGTTTTAACTGTTATTACCACACAATCACCCTGAAGGGATGTTCTGTCTCTGCCAATCCAATTGACTCTTCTTACCATTTTGAATTCAGCAAAAAGTACCTCCATTAGCCCTGTTGTTGTACCCAGCCATAACAAGGCTTTATTCCTTGGAGCGTCCGAGGGTTCTAATGCATGGGACAACAATTTAGGAACATTGGCCAAAATAACAGTGCAAGGGGGAGTAGCTGCTGGTGGAAGATCCAGCAAGGACATTCTGGCTTTTGCCTATTTAAGGATAAAAGAGGGGTAGGCTGATTATTACTTGAATGGGTGGATATATGCACCCTGAAATTCATTCCTTTATTAAAATTCACTGTGTTTGTACTAGGTCAAGTTAGGTCCACTTTGGTCATTGTAAATTCAAAAGGAGGCATATAACCTGGTATAATATGGCATTCTTTACAACGTATCCCTGCAGATTGTGTGTCTTTCTGTGGTACTAACTGAATAGGTCGCAAAAAAGTTGTCTCACTGCCTTTGAGATTTGCTGTATCTGTATGCTTACTTAGTGAATTACCATTATTATGACGCTTTGGAGTTGCTGAGCATTTATTTAAGGTCTCTTCAATTAAGGCCACTCTTTCTGATAAGTTAGTTATGGCATTTCTAATGAATTTATCTAGGTCATCAATTTTATTGTTTATCTTACTGAGATTGCCCGTCGAGTTATTAGTTTGGGTACTAATAGATTTTCCCCTCTTACCTCAATTTCTATATTTCTCAGCAATTTTGGGGACTATCTCTGGATTTCTGGGGCACTTCGATGGTGGTTGGGTATCACATTCCTGGCCACTAACATATGATCAGACACATTTTGGACGCAGCCATTTACGGGAAATTGACCATTTAAAACCTCAGTCTGACATTCATGGCCAACCTTTCCTGCTGTGGCCCCAATACTCAACATCACCACTTCCGCCTGTTTTTCTAAATTCAGGGTCTCCTTTACTGAGGTAATCTGAATTTCAATAGCCTCATTGCCCTTGTTGAATAATTCATTAATGTCAGGCGTGGACCCCTTGTGGTCTTTATTAGGCTTTGGCAGCCTTTCTCTTTCACATTTTTTGAGCCAACACAGAAAAACTATTTCTTATTATATTTTATTTCTTACTTTGTTTCTCACAGTGGTCTCATAGCCCGCAATAACAGTTTTTTAGAACCAGGTCAAACATTATGAGACCATCCTTAAACTGGGAGGTTGTATACTAAGTTCAAACCAGTACTTGAAACATAGTTTTATTGGTTCAGAGGGCCTAATCTTGTTAAAAGAATCATTCATCATTCCCTGTGCACTAAATAAGAATCTTCTCCTCCAAACAAGGACCAAAAATGCCTACGTATGTTAAGCCACGGCTATCTCTGGGAAGGACTCACTGCCACCTCTAACGAAGGAACAGTCCGTAGAACAAAAAGAACAAGAGGGAGGGGCCGGCTGTCCTCTTCCGGACTATGATGGGCTAAGACAGGCTCGTCTTGTTAGTCTTGGCGTGGTCTTCGCCCAGGCCTAGCCCAGGGATGGCTTAAATGTATTTATGGCACTCCTGCACCTCGCAAGCAGCATAGCCTCTTCTCACAGGGCTGGTAAGGGACAAGTGTGGTGTGCTCAGGCATGGGTCTGCGCTATAGTGCGGGGTGCTTTCTGTTATGTTATGTTATTAACTATTTTTAAAGCGCACGTACACCCATAGGTTTCTTGGTGCTATTTCGGGGAGACAGAAGTACAATTCCTAACAGTAGGACTGCTTGAAGAGCCATGTTTTCAGAAGCTTTTTGAAGCCCAAAAGATTGTCACTAATCCTAAGTGACAGAAGTAGAGAATTCCAGAAAGTGGCTGCTAGATAGCAGAAGCTGCTGCCTCCTTGCCTTTTTTTGTTAAACGAAGGGGTGGTGGCTAGGCTGAGATGGGCAGAACGTAAATTGCGCTGGGGCTTGTAGTTGACTATCATATTTCTTATTAATTTAGGACCATTGCCATGTAGGGCTTTAAAAGCAGTGCATCCTGTCTTAAAAGCAATCCTTTGGGCCATCGCAAGCCAGTGTAGTTTCTCCATGCCAGGCCTTGCTGACTGTCATTTAGGTTGTTTCCAAATCAGTCTAGCCGCCTGATTCTGGACCATCTGGAGTCGTTTTAGGAGTCCCACTGGAAGACCAAGATACAGGGCATTCGAAAAGCCCAGTCGAGAGAGTACAAGGGCTATTACCACTTGCACAAGTGCCGAGTGGATCAGTAGATGTGCAATTTTCCTAATTTTTCTTAGTTGGAAGAAACTAGAGGATACAACAGCTCCCACCTGTCATTTAAGTGAAAGGTCAGCACTGAGAATCACCCCCAAGCTTTTAACCGAGTTGGACGCCATAGGAGGAGAGCGCATATCGGTAGGCCAGAAGTGACGGCCCCAGCTAATCTCACTCGTTCCCGGGCAGTACTAATTCTGTCTTGCCTGGGTTGAGTTTAAGGTCATTTAAGTCCATCCAACGCTGTATATGTACCATTGTTGCTTGAAACTCGACAACAGAGTCAGGGGAATTTAAGCGGATTATCAACTGCAGGTCGTCAGCATAATTAAAGATGGTAATTTTACGGCCTTTTAGAGAGTGTAACAAGGGTTGGAGGTAGAGATTGAATAAAAGTGGTGAGAGCGATGAACCCTGCGGCACCCCGCAGAAGGAAGATATGCTTGGGGCTGTAAATGTTCCAAGTCTCACTGATTGCGTCTGGTTGGTAATAAAGGACACTATCCATCTGAGAGCGGGACCCCTGAGGCCGGCCTGCTCGACACGGTTCAACAGTATGTTATAATCGACCGCGTCGAACGCGGCCGACAAATCAAGGAGTACCAAAGCCTGATGGATGCCCTTGTCTGCATTAATTCTTAGGGTATCCTGGGCCGCGAGAGTCACAGACTCCGTAGAGTGTGAGGGACGGAAGCCGGCTTGGTTCAGTTCTAGATAATCTGAGAGTTCAATAAAGTTTGACAGACATCTAGACACGTGGGCCTCAAGTAATTTAGACAGGAAAGGGAGGAGGGATATAGGCCTGTAGTTGGCCATATCTTAGGGGTCTGCCCCGAGTTTCTTTTATATGTGGGTTTGAAGTTGCAAGGGACCTTGCCTTGTGAAAGAGAATCGTTCAGGAATGGGAGAATGGTCGTTGGTAGGGCCAAGCATATCTCTTTCAAGATATGTGGTGGACAGATATCATTTGATGACCCGGTTTCAACCCGGGCAAGAAGCTCTGATAGAGTTTTTGAGTCAATAGGGGGAAGGGCATCAAGGATTTGAGGATTATAATAGAGGTCATCTATCGCTTCCACACTATGTGGACTATGGATGTTCCTCTTTATAGTGGAGACTTTGTCTATGAAGAACTCATTAAGTGAATTACAGAGTTCCTGAGTGGGTACCTGGATGGGGGCAGCTCTCTCACTGTTAAATAGGTCGTTTACTATGTTAAAAATGTCCTTTGATTTATTTTGAGAATTTAGTATTTTTGTTGAGAAGTAGTCAGCTTTACTTTTTAAAATAATTTTTTTGTGACAAACTCCTCCTTATCTTGCGAGGTATATTTAGCTCTCCATTTCCTTTCCTTCTGTAGTAAATCAAGTTTTAATTTCTTTAGGTCAGAGGTGAACCATTTATGAGCATCCCCACCACGTGTACGAGTGAATTTCACTAGTGGTGCATGAATGTCTGTGGCTGCTAGTAGCCAGTCCATAATTTTTCCTTCCATGATATCTACATCCTTAAAGGTTGTAGGTAACGTAGACATCCAGGTGTCTGTAAGGGCGAGAGAGTTTATAGGTTTCCATTTTCTGGTAACACCTCCTGCTAAGGGTAGAGGTTTGATATAGCCCTTAATGGTGGTAGTAAATTGGATTAAATGATGGTCCGACCATATACAAGGTGTGATAACAGGAGGCAAGAGTAAAAGATTGGAGGACCATATTTGGTCAAGGCTATGACCTTTTTCATGAGTGGGAGAGTGAATGTGTTGTGCCAGATTTAGATTTAGGAGTAGTTCCTGGAGTTCGGCTGCTTGTGGTCTACCTGCGTCGTTATCAAACCAATAGTTTAGATCTCCGACCCGGAGGGTTTTAGAGAAATTCACAACAAGGGGTGCCAATTGTTCTCCCAAATTGATTGGAAAAGTGGCCATAACTTGAGGGGGACGGTAGACCAGGTCCATTACCAGGGCCCCACTGTCGGTATCAAGTTTGATAACTAAGTTCTGAGTCTCCGTCAGGACAACGGGGGGAAGAGCCACAAAAGTATGCTGTTTATGGATGTTGGCTGCCACCCCGCCGCCCGTTTTACCAGGGGTGCGGTTAGTAGCTAAGATGTGATAATCTGAATTGAGTGCTGCAAGGATATCAGGCAATGAGTCCTGGGTCAGACAAGTTTCTGTGAGCAACAATATATCAGGTTTTTCAGAGACAAGGAGTAAAAAAATATCAAGTTGGTGCTTTACCAGGGAGCGGGTATTCAGATATATACAGTGGAGATCCATTAAAGGTTTAGTGGGAAGATAGGGGTAGTGGATGGGACGGCACTAAGTTCCATAGATCGATAGGGTGATGAAGTCCAAAAGATGCCATTGATAGAGATGCGGCGAGAAGTATTGGGGGTCAGGGAGGGGCATTGAGGGACAGAAGGTCTCAGTAAAGTTAACTCGCTAGCAGAATAGGTCGAATTTTGACCATGATCCATAGTCCCTCACCCCGACCGGCCGCGGAAGGGCGCAGACGGGCTTGCCTTTGGCGCACCCGCTGCGCGCGTCTGCTGCGCGTAGATGTCATAGTGCCTTTTATAGGTCTGTGTATTGTTGAGCACTAGAGCGCCACCCTGCCACTATGGCCGCTCTGAAGTGCACAACAAGAAATGGAACTCTCTTTGGTTCTCCTGCCTCATAGGATCTTTAGCTAATCAATCCACTTGCAAGGTGCCCATAAATGACATGGACCCTTATTAGGATGTGTACGGAGCAGATTTTATGAAAGAATTCCACCCAGCACAATTGTAAGTGGTCAAGTGTACCTGCACACAAATTTACTGGGTGTGGAAACTGTACCAGTTTTTATTCATTCCCTGTTTGCGTTAGGGGTGGCTATGGTGGCTTTGTGAGCTATCTGGTCTCTAGGCCAACATGTACTACAGGGGTGCATGGACTCAGTCTAAGCACCTCACTCAAAATGTGTTGTCCACAAAAGCATAGATCCTCTGGTAACCGCGCCGCCATCTTGGATACTAATGCGCATGCGCGGCCGCCCGCGCATGCGCATTTCTCGTGAGAAAAGCGCATGTGCGGGCGGCCCCGCATGTGCATTAGTATGCAAGATGGCGGCGCGGTTACCAGAGGGAGCCCGGGAGACGCAGCCAACAAGGTAAGTGGTGTTTATTCTTTTTAAAAACATTATTTAGGGAGGGCGGGAGGGAGGCGGGTGGCGGGCAACTTCGCTACGTAGTGTTGCCTGCTACACCTACTTCGCAAATGGCGAAGTAGGCAACACTACGCCCACTCTGTGGGCGTAGCGAAGTACTACGCCCAGGGTTAGTCAATACCCTCCAGGGCTCCCACGGACCCCTGCCCCTCCACATCTTTAACTAAGCCTCCGACACCATTGCACCCATGCTTCGCCACACCATCAGCCGATCCCTGGTGCATGCCTCCTTCTCTGACAACTGGAAACATGCTGAGATCAACCCTCTCCTGAAGAAGCCCTCGGTGGACTCCCCTCACCTCAAAAACTACAGACCCATCTCCCTGCTCCCGTTCTCAGCGAAAGACATTGAGAAAGCATTTCATCAGCCAATTCGCCACCTTCATCGAAGAGCATAACATCCTCGACCCATCTCAATCCGGCTTCAGAAAAAAACACAGCACAGCAACTGCCCTCCTTGCCACAACAGATGACATTCTCTCCCTACTGGACAAAGGAGAAACAGCAGCCCTCATCCTCCTCGACCTCTCAGCAGCCTTTGACACGGCATCCCATTGCATACTAATATGCAGACTCCACAATGCAGGTATCCATGACAAGGGCCTAGACTGGATCTACTCTTTCTTCTCCGGCAGAACGCAGCGAATCAGATTCCCCCTTTCCTCTCGGACCCTACATCAGCTACCTGCAGAGTTCCCCAGGGGTCCTCCCTCAGCCCAATGCTCTTCATCATCTACATGGCTCCTCCCGCCCCCATAGTCAGAACCCATGGACTCAACATTGTTTTATACACAGACGACACCCAGCACATCCTTTCCCTACCCAACGGAGCTAATGCAGCCAAACATAACTTCCAAGAAGGCACGGAAGCTGTCGTCAAGTGGCTGAGAAGCAGCTGCCTCCAACTCAACACGGACAAAACAGAAGTACTCATCATGGGCCCACATCCCAAAGCCTGAAACAACACCTGGTGGCGCCCCACCCTCAGCAGCCCACCCACCCCATGGACCATGCACGCAATCATCCTAGACTCTGAGCTCAAAATGGACCGCCAATTCAACTCTGTCACATCCTCCTGCTTCCCCATCCTATGCCTCCTGCGGAAGACCTTCAAATGGATCCCCATTGAATAAAGAAAAAATGACACCCACGCCCTCGTCACCAGCAGACTTGACTAAGGTAACGCGCTCTACGCTTGAATAAACATAAACCTCACCTGTAAGCTATAAAATATCCAGAACGCTGCCGCAAGACTGGGGCTTAACCTACCATGATACTGCCACATCTACCAAAACCTGCGCACACTCCACTGACTCTCGATCGAGGCTAAAATTACCTTCAAGATCCTTATCCACACACACAAAGCCCTCCACAACACCGGACCAGCATAACTCAACAGCCGAATCAACTTCCACGCAACTCAAAGAACTCTACAATCAGCCCAGCTCTCCTATGCCTTAGTTCCCCACGACAGAAAGACCAGAGCAGGAGGCCACTCCTTTTCCTTCCTCACAGCCAGAGCATGGAACGCCCTACCTCTCCACCTCAGGCAAATAACATCACTCCATATCTTCACGAGAAACCTCAAAACCTGGCTCTTCGACAGACCTTGATGAACTGGATGCTGCAACTCCCCCCAGCGCCTTAAGACCCTTACAGGTGAGTAGTCATGCTTGATTGGACATTAGAAAGTAGTAGGAGTGACGCTGAAGTCAGGCCCTGAGAAATGCGCCCTTGTTGGATCAGCTTTGCAAGTTATGACTTGTCTCCTGATGGTTCTAAAGGATAAAAAGTTTGCAAAAGGTTTTTGTATCCAACATTTTCCTAGGATGTTAGTGGGAGTATACTTTGACATAGACAAGGGTCTCAGTACCACAGCTCTGGGAGCTAGTTCACACCTCATTAAAGAGCTATTCCACTCCTAGATGATGGTTGAAGTTTATGCAAATGGGCTTCTGAAAGGTAAAGGCAGGTAACAGGTATCTTTCTAAAATTACCAATTCTAAAGTACTTATTAGAAATCTGAATTAACTTTCTTTGTTTCTACCTCCCCCCTCTTTTTATTGGTGGGAACCCTGACCACTCTTTTGGGAGCCCCCCTGGATGTCTTCTTGGGCACTTTGGTGCGGACCCAGATATCCCAGCGGTTACCTTCAGACATAGAAAAAGTCTTGAATAAAAATGTCTGGGAAGGTAGTCGTGTAGTGGGGCAAGGCTGTAAGAGAGTCCAAGGAGGGAGCATAGTTGTCAAATAGCTGTGGACTTAGTTATCAAAATGGAATGCGATAACCTCCAACTGGTCGATGCAGAGGGCTATAGCCAAAGACAGTTCCACAAGGACGGATACATCTTTGGCGAAGGACCCCTGAAACAGATTTGCTGCTGCAGGGAAGAACGTAGCAGGAGAAGCTGCAAAGTCAATCAGACCAGTGATCCACCTCAGGCGAATAGGAGAGCAGGTTCTACTGCTTCTCAGAACATTTTGTCTAATTCCTCAGCATTGGAAATTGGCCATCTGGGTACCTTTGGCACCATAACCAAGGGTCCAAAACTGCTGGTGGTTCAGGACCCCCTCAGGCTGGGTTCAAGATAGGAGCCTTTTATCCCTGTTCCCCTGAACAGAAGGCTAGTAAACAAGACCTTAGAGTCACTTGCGGTAGTCCTATATGCAGGTAAAGAAGATGCAGGGCTTAATAGCAGGGCTGCCTTTTAGGGTTCAAGGAAGGCTCCAGGCAGCAAAGCAGTCCTTACAGGTAGGGCAGCAGTCTGGCAAACTGCACAGCAGGTCATAAAAGCAGGTCCAGCAGTGAACTGAAGAGTGGGTCTGAAGGTCCTGTTTTTATTTTACATCCTCATTCTGTATTCCTAGAAGGTGAATGAAGCTTCTGGAAAGGTTCTTTGAAGTAAAGGAAATGGCCTGATTTCCCTTCCTGGCTTCAAGTTGGCTGCAGTGACAATACAGGGTCAATAAAATGTATGTGTGGAGATAGGACGCAGCCTATTCAGGTTTAAGTAAAAAAAAAAGAAACTGTGCTCAGCTCTGTCCCCCTCTTCCTTCCAGTGATGGCCCATTGAGGCACACCTTAAACCTCTATTGTGTGGCTGTCTTGGAGGAATTCACAAAGTCATGTGACCCAAGATAGTCTGCTGGTACAAATAGCTAGGTCAGGAAAATGACAACTTTCTAAAATTGGCATTTTAAAAATTGTAATGAAAAATCTGATGTTACCATTTAGGAGGGTTTAACATTACAATTTCCGAGGTAAAAAACATGACAGACCTACCTGAGCCAAATTGGGAACCACATGTATTAAAAGTAAGAAGGTATCCCCAGTGTTTTCATATGGGAACGGTGACCCTCACAACAGTATTTGTTTGTTACTAGCAGGAAAGGCAAGACTTAAAAGTACCTGCCCAACCTTTTAATAACATAACACTATGTGTTACCTAGGGCCTAACTTAGATGTGCCTTAAATTCAATAAAAGGGGAGTTTAAGACTTGGCAAGTGAGTCTAAATGCCAAGTTCACATGGCAGTGGCAGTGTGAGGCTGCATTCAGGCTGCAATGGCAGGACTGGGACACATTTTAGAGGGCTTAGAGAATCTTGGACCCATATTTGGTTTAACTCCAATATGCTGTGATAATTAAGAAGGAAGAGAAGTCAACAGTATTGGCGATTGTTGTGTTTATTATTCGGTCAGTAGCTTGGCCTTACTGTTGTGAGCCCATTCCCAGTAGTGTTTTCAATAGATTTGTTTTTAGACATGCTATCTGTGGCTTGCCTGATGAAGGTGCTTGCATTATCGAAACACGCATAGACACGACACAACAGGATCCATCCACGATCTAAGCCACTTGACTGTCTCTCAATTTGGACATATGTGTTACTTCATAATTTTCTCTTGTTTTTTGAATATATTATTGATTTTTGATAAATATTTAAAAATTCATGGTTTTCATTGTATGATTAATTTGACATTTTTCTGCAATACTATTCCTACATTAGTTCTATTATCGAAGCAATATACACGAAACAATTGTTTGATTATAGTGTTTCATTGAGAGAAATGTATTCAATTGAGCATATGTCTTGTCTTTCTTTGTGCTTCTAAGTTTTGCCATGTAACATTACCACGCCTGGGCAAAAAACCTCTACAGAGTTCCGCAATTGGTGGAGTTCAATTCGAACTGCTGTTTCTACTCGAGCGCAAAATGCGCAATTACGGTTCACGAGTTTTCTGCACTCTCCACGTTTCGCGGAGCGTCAAGTGTACAAAACTCCTCAAACTCTGCAAGCGGAGTTCACTGCCCAGGCCTAAACATTACACGCATGATGCATCATAGATTGTTAGATATTTTGTACTAATAAAAGTCTTTTTTACATTATTTATAAGTTATCAATTAGCCTTTTTCAGTATCATGTTGCAGTGATGTCATATAATGCAAATTAGAACAATAAATGCCTAGGGATTTGTTATTTACAATGGTATTTTCTCTGCCTTTGGAATAGGTATAAGTAGCATGGTGGCCTTAGATAGACACTCAAGTCCCTACTACGTACAGCTTCCGCCTTGTGCAGAAGTCTTTAAGGTGTGTGACCACTCCTTCAAATCAGCCAATTGGCATTGGTCTCAAATATAGACTCCCTACACATCAAGGCACTCAATCCCATTAGGAGGTCATGCCCCTATTAAACACAGACTTACATAACATAACATTAGTATTTGTAAAGTGCACGATTACACGTAGGTGTATTGGCACTGAATAACAGGTGTTTATTGTCACCCAACGGTACTAATTTTATCGACCTCAGAAGGATGAAACGCTGAGTGGACCCGCAGGGATTTGAACCTGTTACCATAAGGTTCAATGGATGCATTAGTCCACTGAGCCACCTGACCCTACTTCATCTTGTACAGACATTTTTATGAAGAGCCTACTCATCCAGTCACCCAAATCCCATTGTGAACATTCTTTTTATCATGGCCTTCACCTTGTCAGAAATCTTTACAGAGAGATGACCTCCACCGGACACCCAAGCCTCATTGGGTGGCAAAGCTAGATCTGCGCATAGCCTTGAATGTGTTCAGAAGAGTTTGTGGAGAGTCCAATCCTCAAAAACACCCAAACCTATTACCCAGCCAACTTGCTACTGTGCAGAGACTTCACCTGTTACAAATGTCTTCCAGGAGAGCACACCCTATGAAGACAGCAAGACACCATTAGGTGGCCATGCACACCATTCCCCTCGCGCATACATCACCATTGAGAGCCCACTCACTCCAGACAACCAGGTCCCATCAGCATGCACAACATACTTTTACCTCCAGATACCCAAGTCCCATTAAGTGGAGAAACCCCCGCACTGGCTTCCTCTTGTATAGAAACCTTCATGAGGTACCCACTCCCACCAGACATCTAAGCTCCATTATGTGATCTTGCCCCTGACACTCACAGCCTTTACTTTATACAGAAATCTTCATGGAAAGCCCCCTTTTTTGGTGGCCAATTCCCTACACTGCAGATCCATCACCTCAAGACACACTAGTTCCATTAGGTGGCCAAGTTTTTACTATGCACAACTTTAGCATTGCACAACAGGCTTCAAGTAGAGCACACTCTGTCAAAACAGCCAATCCCCATTAGTTGGCCAAGCTCCTCCTACTTATACCCTAAGCTCAATTAAGTGAACAAACCCTCACTAGGTACAGCCTCTGACTTGTACTGAATTTTTTTCCGGAGAACCCACTCCCTCAAAATACTAAACCACATTTGGTGGCAAAGCTACTAGGCACTAACTTCCTTTACAGATACACAAACCCCATTATGTGTTTACACCATTACTACACACATCTTGCACCTTGCAAATAAATTGTCACAGAAAGCCCCCTGCCTTCAGACATCCAAGCCCCATTAGGTGGTCATGCCCATACTATGCACACCCTTTGCCTCCAGATATCAAATCCCATTAAGTGGCCAAGCAGCAGCCATTCTCAGCTTTTTACCTTGTACCAACGTCTTCACCGAGATCTCACTACTTCAATACAGCCAAGCTCCAGCCCTACTTTGTAATTCTCTGGTCAGTCCCCTTGTAGACACGTCCTTTACCTTGTGCAGATGTTTTTTATAGAGAGTCTTTTTTCACAAACAGACATCTGCGTCTTGGCACAACCGTTGAGTTGAGATGCGGCTGTCTGTGAACGTTCTAGCGTTTTCCTTGGTGGATGGAAACTTGCAATGTTGATTAAATTTACAAACAACATTGCAAGATTCCATCCAGCAAGAAAATGCATACTTCTATCTGTGACCAGGGTGACCAGATCCCCAAAATGTTTCAAGTGTTGTACGTGGCAACCGCACACATTTACCATTTGTCTATCAGCTGTATAAACATGAAGTAAACAACTTGGGGTGCATGCTTTACTCATGTTGATTTAAATCTCACACCGACTGTGCACTGCTGCCAATTGAGCATGGGACCTGGTAAGACTTTGGGGCTATGTAGGTACACACACACACACACACATCTACACAAATGCACACACATACACATCTATCTCTCAATATATATATATATATATATGTATTTAGATAAGCACACACACTCACACATATATATGTAAACACACACACACATATATACACTAACATTTTTACACGTATACACACAGATATGTATGTATATACACACAGACATGTTTACATATCTAACAAAAACAAAACCACAATGGGCTAATACATTCATTTTACATTTTGCATTCCCATAACCCTATCATTAAACACTTTTTGAGCAAATAATATACAAAAGATATACAGTCTTTCATAATTCTTTAAAGATTGTAAAGATGTCCCACCTCAGCTACTTCTCAATAGGATCCTGGAGTCTAGAAAAGCAATTCAGAAGACAAACACACATTTTAAATATATTTAAAATCACACATAAAAACACTTCTCCAAAATATGATTCTTTACTCAGAAAAGACAACCAAACACATTTCAGTTATGAATGAAACATTCATCTCTTCACCAATGTATAAACTACTTGGTATTCATTAATATGATAATGGATGATAAAAGATCATTGCGCTCCAATGCGCAAAAAACACCTTTGCATTCCCAGGGCCCACAAGGCAAGAAGAGGAGGTTGCTCCTTTTCTTTTCTGACCACCAAACTCTGGAACCCATTGCCTAGGACCATGCGTTTCGCTTCTTCCGAATCATTTCTTCAAACTGCTGAAGACTCCTCTTTTTGATGCATAAACTTTCTATTGAGGTTTAACTAATCTTCTACTCTTATACAGTTGGGCAGCTAGTGCTGAATACTTCTTTGGCAGCAGCTGCATGGTTTATACATTTCATCATAGTGTATTATATTGTCTGATAGACCTGGACTCTGATCTACTTTGCTCCTTTTCCCTGTCACTCTGTATCAATCTCACAGGGGCAGAATATATTTATTTACTTATTTTGTCATCCCCCATGACATTTTGGGGGGGGCAGGGATTATCTGGCAGCCTGGTAGATGGAGTCTTTCTTTCTAACTGACACTGCAATATTCTCCTGTACACCAATAATGTTGTACTCCCTATATATACTTTGGAGCAAGAAAATTGCATCATATAAATAACATAGGCTCAGATGTAATTACTCTATCCCCATGGTGAAGAGGCCAACAACCTAATTTATAAATGACCACCAAGCTGGCAATCATTTATAGAGGTATTGAAAGGAACCGCCGCCACTGTGGTTCCTGCCAAAGCATTTTACTTTTTGCTACAGGGGTGCATTAGAAGCATGCGACCTTGTAGAAAACTGTATTCTTTTCAAAACGAAAATCGCAAAGCAGGATTTTCTTTTTTAAAAGAAGAAATATAATGCTTCCCTCACCATGTGAGTCTTCTCCCAGGGCAGGGGGAGCACAATACTTTTAATGTTCTTAACTATAATAATTTACAGTAAAATAATACTACACGTCTGCCTAAATAGGTATGGAAGACATTAAGCTATTTCTTGGATGGCCCAGGGAAGTAAGGGCTGTCAGAGAAGTTTGGCCACAGTGAAGACAGTACTCTCTGCTGTAGCCAAGCTGAATGTTTGCTGTTATTTGAATGGGACATGTGGCCCTTGTATTGGTGGTATATATAACCTGTCATCATTGTGATGGATTGCATCAACGGTCACTTTCTACATTTGGCCTTTAATCACTCCTATATGAAATGCTCCTTTTAGCATTGATGCTTTTCCTAAAAGGTGAATACAACTCATTATGTTTTCATATTGACAGCACGCCTTACATTTATTGCATTTAGTAAAACCTGCTTTTGGTTGTACCCTGACTCCTTTTCCTTTGTGATGTCACTCCATAAAACATGTTCTGTCCTCAAGCATTCCTATCTATATTAAAAAATGTTGTCCTAGTCATGAACAGACATCTGCGTCTTGGCTGAACCATTGAGTCGAGATGTGGCTGACAGTTTGTGAATCTTCTAGCGTGTTCCTTGCTGGATGGAAACTTCCAATGTTGATTAAATATATAATCAACATTGCAAGTTTCCATCCTGCAAGGAAAATGCACACTATCAGTGACCAGATCACCAAAATGTGTCAGGTTTTGTCCAGGCCACCCGCGCACATTTTCCAAGGGTCTATCAGCTGTATAAATCTGTGGTAAGCAACTTCGGGTGCACCTTTTACTTATCAGGTTGAAACTTGCAATGTTGATTTAAATTTCACACCGACAGTGCACTGCTGCTAATTGAGCAAGGGATCTGGTAATTCTTTGGGGCTATATAGTTACACAAACACGCAAACCCACAAACAGACACACGTCTCTCTCAATATATATATATTATATATCTATTTAGGTAAGCACACATACACACACACACACACACACACACATATATATATATATTATGCATATATAAATATACACACACACATACATATACACTCACATGGTTAGACATACACATACACACAGACATATCTACGTAAATACACACAAAGACACATTTACATATCTAACAAAAACAAAACCATCTTAGTCTACTACATTCATTTTACATTTTGCATTCCCATAATCCTTTCATCAAACAATTTTTGAGCAAATAATGTACAAAAGATATACAGTCTTTCATAATCCTTTAAAGATTGTAAAGATGTCCCACCTTGGGTACTGTTCCATAGGATCCTGAAGTCTAGAAAAGCAATTCAGTAGACAAACACAAATTTTAAATATATTTCATACCACATATAAAAATACTTTTCCAAAATATGATTTTCTGCTCAGAAAAGACAACCAAACACATTTCTGTTATGAATGATACATACATCTCTTCACCAATGTTTACACTCCTTGGTATACATTAATATGATAATAGATGATAAAAGATCATTTTGCTCTTATGCACAAAGACATCTTTAAGTTCCCAGGGTACACAACGAAAGAAGAGGAGGTTGCTCCTTTTTTGCCACCAAACTCTGGAACTCATTGCCCATGAACTTCCGCTTTGCTCCTTCCAAATAATTTCTTCAAAAACTGCTAAAGACTTTTCTTTTTGATGCATAAATTTTCTGTTGACGTTTAACTAGTCATCTTCTCCTATACAAATGGGCGGCTAGCACTGGATACTTCTTTGGTAGCAGCTGCATGCTTTAGAAATGTTATCATAGTGTATTATATTGTATGATATACCTGGACTCTGATCTACTTTGCTCCTTTTCCCGGTCACTCTGAATCAATCTCACAGGGGCTGAATATATTTATTTACTTATTTATTCTCATCCCCATGGACTTTTTTTGGGGGGGGGGATTATTGGCCAATCTTAGCTGGAATCTTTCCATCTTATAGCTCTTTGATAATGCATAATTCTCTTGTACACAGATAATGTTGTACTCACTATAAATACTTTCGAGCAAGAACATTGCAGCATATAAATAACATGGGCTCAGATTTAATTACTCTGTCCCCATGGCAGAGAGGCCAATAACTTAATTTCCAAATGACAACAAAGATGGCAATCATTTATAAAGGTATTTAAAGGAACTGCAGCTGCAGTGGTTCCTGCCAAATCATTTTACTGTTTACTTCAGGGCTGCATAAGAAGGATGCAGCCTTGTAGCAAACAGCATTCTTTTCAAAACGAGACAGGATTTTCTTTCTGAAAAGAAAATATATAATGCTTCCCTCGTCATGTGAGTCTTCTCCCAGGGCAGGGGGAGCACAATACTTTTAATGTTCTTAACTACCAAAATTTACAGTAACAAACCTGCTACATGTCTGCCTAAATAGGTCAGGAGGACATGTAGCTATTTCTCTGATGGCCCTGCAAAGTATGGGCTGTCAGACTGAGGAAATATAAATTTCATGGTCAGAAATGTTCCCTAACATGTACCCCTTGGTCTCCATGTACGAGCTTAAAGTGCATGTAACTTCCCTCCTGTATCAGCTATGAAGACGCAAATACATTTGCGTCCAACGTTAACATGTCCTCTTTCAGATCCACCATGAATGGGTCAGATATTCCGTTCCTAAGTGTGCCTTGCCAACGTCTTTTCATGGTGCACATTTCACGTTTTCCCTGGCTCAGGCGATTTAGGCCCTGATTCCTGTCATCAAGTTCTTTCCTGCTCTCTGCCTCTGAATGCTCCAGCTTGGATGAGCATCTGTATCCATGACCTTTGTCTTACTCCCTGTGCGGCTAACGATGCCTGGCTCAGCCTGTTGCCTGCCAAAAAGGTATTTTGCTTTCGAGATATCTGCTCCGCTCCTCGAAAATACATTCCTGTCTGGTAGTTTAGGAAAGCATCCTTCCAGCTGCAGAGCAAAGGGCCCGGCCTCACTGTCTCCGTGCAAGTAATTCATAGCTCCTGTTACCATGGTAGGCCCATGCCCCCTCGCATCTCATGCAGACACGTAGACGCATATGCACGCACTAGCAGTCAGTATAGAATAGCCTTTTGCCCGAGAGACCTTTTCCATTCAGATAATACAGTTCCCTAAACACAAGATATTAGATACGATTTGGGATTAGGTTGTTCTGACATCCCAGATTTCTGTCTCCTCATGTAGGGCTAAATGTCAAGTCCCCTTCACCCTCCAGTCCCACGTCAATCACACGTCATACTGCTGCGCGCGCATCTCTGCCATATATTTCTGCTGACACTGCAGGATTCTCTTGTGGATCCACCCACCTGTGACATCACATAATGACGTTTCTAGTACCTGCCCTCATGCACGCCTATTGTAACGCCTTTTTTCATTATGTATGTGTATTCTTATCTCTCCTCTCAGCTGTTACGCCTCCTGCATCTGTCATTATTGTAATGCATTGACTATATATATGTTAACTTGTCAATAAAGTATTGTCTATCCTTTCCCGAGCCTTAGTGGCAACAGAAATCGATTTGCCATGGTTCGAACCATATAACCAATTCCTTTTTAAGGAATAAAACCCCTTTTAAAACCTCAAATACCACGGGTTCTGTCTCTCCTTTTTTTTTTGACTGAGTTATTCTTATTAAACTTTACCGCATAAATTAAGTATAGGTAATTAAAATTTACCACATAATTGGTGCCCGAACAGGGACCCCTCCCCCACCTTACGCGCCGGAGGTGCATTGCAGGCCTAGCCCCCTGCCACAGCCGGACGGACAACTACGCGTACCCGCAGGATTTCCTGTATCTCCCTCAGGCCAACGGAGGTGACTGAGGCTGCGATCAACACCCAGACGAGGCGGTGAGGAGTGCGGAGGATCCCGACCAGAGCCTAGCTGAGAGAGAGCAAGATCCGAGGTATACGGAGGCCCACCAGGTTCCGAAGTTCCGAAGTATCTGCGTCACGAGTCGAGTCCAGTCCAGTCCAGTGTCGAGTTTCCGAGGCCTTCTGTTCCGTGCTTCCCGGTGAGTACCGTTGCTGGGGACGCATCTAGACGTGCGCAATAATTTGTGCCGGTCAAGACGGGTTTGGGTACACTGACCCGGTATGCACTGTTTTTGGCGGTGTATCTGTACTGTTTAGCAGTATATCCAGTAACATGCAGTTAGCTAGTTTTATTCTAATTATTATTGTTCGTTTTGAAAATGTTTTAATGTGGTTTTAAATGTCGTGGTATGAGTGATTGTTCGATCTTCATTATTGTGTTTATTGTATTAACTGTGTTCGAGTTCCAAGTAAAATATCAAGTATCAGGGTTCACGATGCCGCTGTTCTCCAAATTAAGACAGATAAAAACCAGAAAAGGGGTACTCGAGGAAGCTGTTCCTATTCCACCTAGGGACACTCCAGGGTACTTTATGTACCACAAACATGGCCTAGATGCCGTATTATATCTTGATTTATGGGTGGACTACACCAAGGATCTAGCAGAGAATCAGAGATGGCCCGCTGCTGGGACATGGGATGCAGATTGCATCGTGAGAGTAGAAGAAGCATTATGGAAAAAGAAAGCCAGGCAGTCACAGAAAGATGCCATTGAACTATGGCGTAAAGAATCGCATAGACGCACAGAAAAAGCACTCAGAAAAGAAGAGAAAAGTAGAGAGGATTCAGACAAGGCCCGAGAAAATGTATTAGTTGAGGAAGGCATTCGAGTAAAAACAGAACAAGTAGATAGACAACGAAACACCCTTATGAATGGTATGTATCCTCTTCTGACCGAGGGTTTACCTAAAGCCACTCCAGAAGTATCAAAAGATCTGCCACCTCCATTGCTCCCGACTAAATTACACCATAAGACCGCAAAGGACATTTTCCTTTCATCCTACTTAGATGATGTAGCTCCCGCATATACAGATTCACATGTCCAGGCGCCACCCGCTGATGGCACTCCGCCCCGAAACAATCCGCCCCCACTTCCACAGCAACAACCTCCCCCTGCCGATCAACACCTTCCGCCCGTTCTTCCACCTCTTCCTGCACCTATTCTCCCCACTTCACACCCAACGAATCCTTTTGGATCCGGCACCTCAGGAGGTGCGACAGGTTTTCAGACCCCACCACAAACACACCGATGGACTTATAGGGATTTATCGCAGCAACGTACACCTCAATCAGCCGATTATGACATATATAAAGAAGGTCTCGCAGACTGTAGATATGATCCAGTACCCGGTAAAAAGAATGATGACAGAATGATGCTCGCATCAATACGATTACGACGAGTTACAAACTTTTTATTGACACTACCCGGAATGGTTGATCATCTAGACAGAATATATCATTTTGTTCAAACAGGGGAAGGCCCTGAAAGTATTGGCGAGGCCATGGCTTACCAAAAAGTTGACACTCAAGCCAAGATATTACGGTTTTTTATAAACTGCCTAATAAGAGAACAAGATAGGCCGGGTGCAGACCCGGAAGAAATGAAAGCACTTAATAGATGGGGTCAGAATATAGCAGATGGGAACCATGATAAACAGAGTTGTATAGAAAACATGTACCGAAGGATCAGAAATGCAGTAATAAAAATACATGAAAGAAGACGGCCAGAACCAGAAATAGACTCAGACAAAGTTGAATCCTCAGGGGAGGAGGAAACACCAGAAACGGAAACAGGACAAGTACAATTACCAGCTAGAGAAATGATAGCTTATGTAGGTAAAGGAAGATCCTTTAATAATTCAATGCGTCCAGTACGTCCAGAAAGTAAAAGAATTTTTCAGGCAGCCATGTCTAATCCGAGAACTCCTGAACACTTATTCCAGGCCACTGACAATAGACTTCGAGAAAGAATGGGGTACCATGTACTCGATTCTATGGACGAACAAGAATTAGCCAGGTCAGCAGTACAATGGGCTGACAGTTCTGAAAAATATAGTGATGATGCGCTAGCTCACACGTTTTTGAATATGTCACCAAGCGAACAGCGTTTAGCTGGTATGTATATGATACAACATCTACTCATATTGTATAGAAGCCAACATTCCGATCCAGGTCCCCTGCCTGATATATTAGTAGAACTACTCATGAATAAATGGAGAGGTCTAGGTACCGATCTAATTAAAGTAATTCTAGAATATCGGCACAGATATAGTGCCTTCCTGTGTCCACAGCCTGATTCAGCACACACTATGGAAAGAAAAATGTATTACATAGACAGACAGAATCCCTTACGAGAAGTGCACCCAGTTAGGAATGATGATAATACTTTTAGACGCGTGTTCGTGTACACGCCCATAACTAAAATAGAATTATTGGAAATGAAAAAATTAGTGCCCAGCCATGATAAAGATCCAGCACGTTTTCACCGTGAAATAAAAGACATGTTACTCATGGGTGATTATACTTATCCAGACATTATGAAAATATTGAAAGTATTATTGCCTGCCGGTATTTACGAGAAACTCAAAGAAAAAGAATGGGAGGTGGGAGACACAAAGATTGATTGGGCTGCATTAGAAAATGAAGAAAATACCCGAGTCGCAGGCCTAGGACTTGGGGACAAAGTTAAAGCATTGCCAGGATTGTTAGTACAAGTACTGCCACGTTTATTAGCTACGAAAAAGGAAGACTGGGGTGCAATCTCAGCTTGCAAACAGAAACCTGATGAAGACACTAGTGATTTTTATTCCCGATTTGAAAAATGTTTTGGTATTAACAGCGGCCTGAAAGCAAGTAGCGAATCGTACCCACATCTTTTTGTAACAAAATTGGTCGAGAATTCCCTGCCCCAGGTTAAGAACAGAGTACTGAAAGTCGAGAGCACTTGGCAAGCTAATACCCCTTCACAAATGTTACAAATGTTACAGTACCACCAGAATAGAATTAGAGAGGAACAAGAACACGAACAAAGACGTATGAAAGACACGAAAATGAAAATGTTAGTTGCCCAGTCAGTTCCAGCTGACGGTCATAAAAAGGGTGCAACACAGCCAGGTAATTCGACGGCTCCTGTTAAAGGGACATTTAACTATTGCAAACAGCCAGGTCATTATATAAACGATTGTGCAGTTCTGAAACACAATATCTCCACCGGTAAGACCAAGGAGAGACCGCGTCCACCTAGACAAGATCAGGCCCAACAACAAGTACCCCAGAATATACTGAACATACCGCCTATGCCAGCTTCACAACAGACCGTAGCAGTACCACAGCCACAGCCTATCACCGCAACACAAAACACGACACAACAGATGTACCAGTATGCCCAAAATGACTATCCCGATTATCAGCGATACACATGAAACAGCCTAGAGAGGGAGGTTGGCTTGCCTCTTATTGAGGTTCCTGTAGATCAAGAGGGTCCTTATGTACACAGTCAAGTATTAGGGAAAGACAGAAAGTTTTTAATAGATACAGGGGCAAGCAGGACGACCATCAGTCACGACGAGGTTCCAGGGGCACCCCTCTCAGGCTCACAGAATGTTTCCCTTGGATTTTCAGTAAAGCCTATTATTAACGAAGTATCGCAACCTCTTCCTCTTGCAGTTGGTCCTTTGACACGGACTACAGATTTATTGCTTACAAAATCATGTCCAGAAAATTTGTTAGGCATAAAAACACTGAAAGCTCTAGGAGCTATAATATGCTGTTCTACGGAAGGAGTACGATTATTCTTGCGAGATTTTAAAGGTCACTATGTATTGAGAGACATGGATCACCGGTTGCAGAATGTCCCTGCACATTTATGGGTGCAAGGCCCCACTGATGTAGGTTGTATGCACATTACACCATATCGAGTCACACTCAAAGCAGGAGTGGTATTTCCACGAATTCGACAATACAAGTTACCTCCAGATGCTGTAGTGGCTTTACTGCAAATCATTGACGAGCTCATTGCACAAGGAGTGGTCGTGGAAACCGACTCCAATGTATGTAATTCACCTATCATTCCAATTCTTAAACGCACTGATCCAAATGCACCACCAGTTTATCGATTAGTTATTGATCTGCGCGAATTGAATAAATGCATTGTACCACAATATCCCGTGGTTCCAGATATCTCTTCATTATTGACAGCTATTGATCCGGAAGCAACGTTCTTTACTGTAATTGACCTCAAGAACGCCTTCTTTAGCGTCCCAATCGATCCGGAAAGCCAATACTTGTTCGGATTCTGTTTAAATGGACGAAGTTTCAAATTTGCACGCGCACCTCAAGGATTCACAGAAAGCCCCAGCATCTATAGCCAGGCACTGAAAAGACAACTTGACAGTATCCACATGCCTGTTAACACCGCCCTGCTTCAGTATGTCGATGATCTGCTGATCACCGCCCGAAGCGAACCCGAATGTGAAAAAGCATCACTGACGGTTTTACATTTCCTGGCCGACAAGGGGCACAAGGTGTCCCCTTCGAAGCTACAATTCTGTGTTCAGCAAGTTGTTTACCTTGGGCACTTGCTGTCCAAAGGGGGGAGACAGCTCACACCTGATCGCATCCAGTTAATTGTAAATATGTCACGACCCAAGACACAAAAGGAGGTACGGGCCTTTATAGGCCTCACTTCTTACTGCAGACAATGGATTCCACAATATGCATTTCTAGCAAAGCCACTCATTCAGTTGACAACCCAGGAGGCAGCGTCTTCGACTGTCCTCCCTTGGACTCAGGAACATACACAAGCTTTTGAAGACTTAAAGAAAGCCTTATGTCAAGCACCTGTTTTAGCAACACCATGTTACAATAAGCCTTTTACACTTTTTGTTACTGAACGCGAAGGTACTGCCTTGTCAGTACTCACACAGGAACAAGCAGGTTCACACAAACCGTGTGCTTACTTTTCTAGCACATTAGATCCAGTAGCCCAGGCTCTGCCTGCGTGCTTGAAATCAGTTGCAGCGACAGCTCTAGCAATCAGACAAAGTGATTCTATAGTGTTAGGACATCAGTTGACAGTACAAGTTCCACATTCCGTGGAAGTTCTTTTAAACCGTACACAGACCCAGCACTTGACTATAGCACGACTGACAGGTTATGAATTGACATTGTTTCAGCCACACATAGAAATCAGACGCTGTAGTACATTAAATCCTGCTACACTTTTGCCATTAAGTGGAACAGACCCATTGGCACATGATTGTATTGAAGTCATTACTATTACGACGAAACCCAGACAAGACTTGACAGACATTCCATTACCAGATCCAGACCTGACACTTTATGTGGATGGTTCATGTATGAGAACAGGTACAGGTGAATTAGTGGCCGCTTACGCAGTCACGACAGATACTGAAGTCGTTGAAACAAATTGTATCGACACCTTGTCAGCTCAAGCAGCAGAGCTCATCGCTCTGACACAAGCCTGTATTCAAGCCAAAAACAAGAAAGTCAACATATACACGGATTCACGTTATGCATTCGGAGTCGTTCACGACTTCGGAGTCCTTTGGCGAGAGAGAGGTTACTTAACTTCTCACGGTGCCAACATCCAACACGGTCCCCTCATTCAAGCTCTGTTAGATGCAATACATCTGCCTACTGCGATATCTATCATGAAGTGTAAGGCACATACAAAAGTCACCGACACCATCTCCCAGGGTAACGACCTGGCAGACCGAACAGCTAAGCAAACTGCCCAGAATCGAACTCATGTATCTGACTTGACAAAGACAATAGTTCCGACACCGACACACTGCATGACAGTTAGGGATCCCTCACATGATGTAATTGACATACGGACACATGCTACACCAGAAGAAATCAAGAAATGGACTGAACTAGGAGGGATCCAAACAGATCAGGGATGGATGACGAAGGGAAAATCTACATGGTTTCTCCCCGACTCTATGGTTCAAGTCATCATTAACACGATACATAGTCCCGCACATCTAGGAGAAAAAGCTATGCTAGACAGTATTCAACACATCTGGTTCAACAAACACTTACGAGCAACAGCTAAACAGAAAGTGCGTACTTGCATGATTTGTTGTCAGTTCAATCCAGGTAAAAGCATTCCTGTAGAGCAAGGTGGATTTCAACCTCCCGATCATCCTTTTGAAGTCCTCCAGATGGATTATATCCAGATGGAACGTTGTCGAGGATTCAAATATGTCCTCGTAGTTGTATGTGCACTTTCCCGATGGACAGAAGCATATCCAGTCCCAGATTACACTGCTCCGACCACTGCCAAGCAGCTGGTTCGTGAATTCTTCCCACGGTACGGCTTGCCCCGTATCGTATACTCAGATAACGGCCAGCCATTCTCATCTGAGCTGGTGAAACAAGTTACACTCCTGTTAGGTTATCAGTGGAAATTCCACTGTGTCCGGCATCCCGAGGCAGCAGGTCTCGTGGAGCGTCATAATCAGACTCTGAAAATTCGACTTGCTAAAATCTGCAGAGAGAAAGGCGTTGACTGGATAGTAGCTTTGCCAGTTGCGCTCTTCTACATGAGAATGATAGCACATTCTCGATCAGGGCTATCCCCGTATGAGGTGGTCTTCGGTAGGCCACCAAATATGTGGGGGACGCCTATACCTCGCAAAATAACGGATGTTGATTGTAATATGCTGACAGATTACCTTGCCTCCTTGATGTCTGCACTACAATCTTGTCGTTCACAGGTAGCTGCAGCCTTTCCCGACAACACCGACGTGAAGCCCCATGAAGTGGTTCCTGGAAATTATGTTTTCATAAGAAATTTCGACCGACGGAGCCCGCTGGAGCCCCGCTGGCAAACGCCGAAATTGGTACTTCTGACGACGAGGACGGCTGTCAAGGTTGAGGGCCGTAAAGGGTGGCTGCACTCGAGCCACATAAAGAAATTTTATGGACTTCCTTCTGATCTGAACTCTCAGCCCTGCCCTCCTCCACAGACTGACTCAAAACTCCCCCTGGTTGAGAAAACCGCTTCGCAAGAATATAAGCTAAAATTAAGGTCTAGCAAGTCAGACAGTTTAATTGTTTAAGTCCTCCCCTAGGTGAATCGGTTAAATTAGTTTCTGACATGTATCCCCTAGACCGAAATAGAGAGAGAGATAGACAGAAACAGCTCAAGAAGGATGAATATTGTAAATCACTTCGTAGTCACTGTATAGTAACACTATTGATTATGTTTTTTCTAAGTTTATTGATTATTGCTGCAAGTATCCTACTGCACATTTATTACCCTATTTTCAAGCGTGCACATTCTGCTTTCAACGTCACTGCCGAACATTCTTTTAGTGAATTACCCCCGCATGAGTTGTCCTACAGACTTGCGCTGCGCAACAACACCTTCATTAGTATGTTACATCACTCTCATCAGACCAGCAACACTACAAATTGTTGGATATGTGGCCGACTCCCTCCCTACCAGAAATACAAGGGAGTTCTGCCTCTATTCCCGTATCCGTTCACACATAATGGTTCCTGCGGCGCATGGTTTAGTTTGATTAATTCTTTAGATTCAAATACAGTAGTTTACAAGGGCAACTGGGTATGGGGAAACCTGAATACAGTTCTGCATAAAGTATGTTTCCCTGACAAGGAGGGACTCCCCAAAAGGACAGGGACTGACCTAGAAAATGAAGTATATGGATTAGGTAACTTTACACTTAACCTCATGATTCTGAATGTTGAATCCGAATCCGAGCCAGTCTTGCCCGCTATGTCAGTATTACCAGTCAAGGGTGAACTATGTGTTAGAAAGAATGGTTCAGTACACCTGGGTCATAGTAAATGTACTACTGTGATCGAATTCAGTGATAAGGGCAAGTCTGCGTTTAAAGCTTCGCGACATTCCTACTTCATTTGTGGTCATACCGCATATATACGTTTACCTCTAGATTGGGATGGTACCTGTTACATTGCATTCCTTCTGCCACCTGTTTTCCTAGCTCCTCCTGATTATCATAGGAATACCCATTTAGTACACAATAGACCCCAGAGAGATCTCCCGATTGTCGACTATACTGAAACGGCATGGGAGCAATACACAGACTTCAATAAAGGTTTCTTTCCCTATTTAGGTGCTGTCTTTAATAGTAAACTGATACGCAAGTTAACTAGAACCCTCGAAGCAGTAGTGAATGAGACTTCTTCCGCCCTAGGTAACTTAACAGAGGAGCAGTCTGCGATGCGGATTGTTGTTCTTCAAAATCGTCTCGTCCTTGACGTCATCCTGGCCGATAGGGGTGGAGCCTGTAGAGTCATCGGATCGAGTTGCTGTGTTTTCATTCCAGAAAACGCGCCATCAGTATATAGAGCCATTACTCGTCTTCATAAAATTGCAAGTCAGATACACCAGAATCCAGGCACCTGGACTTGGTCCGGTTGGTTCTGGACAACGTTGTCAGCCTGGGGATGGAAGATCCTATCCTTCCTAGGTATAGCCCTTCTCATAGTATTCAGTTGTTGCCTATGTCTACAATGTGGGCCGGCGATTTGCGGCTTGTGCGCCACATCATGTATTCCCCATTCAAATTCTCATTCCAAACGTCATAAGAAGAAAGAAGAGCAAATGATACTACGTGAGCAGATTGACAGACTTATGAGTATCGATATATCATGAAGGGTCCTTAGGGAACAAGGAGGGAATGAGGAAATATAAATTTCATGGTCAGAAATGTTCCCTAACGTGTACCCCTTCGACTCCATGTACGAGCTTAAAGTGCATGTAACTTCCCTCCTGTATCAGCTATGAAGACGCAAATACATTTGCGTCCAACGTTAACATGTCCTCTTTCAGATCCACCATGAATGGGTCAGATATTCCGTTCCTAAGTGTGTCTTGCCAACGTCTTTTCATGGTGCACATTTCACGTTTTCCCTGGCTCAGGCGATTTAGGCCCTGATTCCTGTCATCGAGTTCTTTCCTGCTCTCTGCCTCTGAATGCTCCAGCTTGGATGAGCATCTGTATCCATGACCTTTGTCTTACTCCCTGTGCGGCTAACGATGCCTGGCTCAGCCTGTTGCCTGCCAAAAAGGTATTTTGCTTTCGAGATATCTGCTCCGCTCCTCGAAAATACATTCCTTTCTGGTAGTTTAGGAAAACATCCTTCCAGCTGCAGAGCAAAGGGCCAGGCCTCACTGTCTCCGTGCAAGTAATTCATAGCTCCTGTTACCATGGTAGGCCCATGCCCCCTCGCATCTCATGCAGACACGTAGACGCATATGCACGCACTAGCAGTCAGTATAGAATAGCCTTTTGCCCGAGAGACCTTTTCCATTCAGATAATACAGTTCCCTAAACACAAGATATTAGATACGATTTGGGATTAGGTTGTTCTGACATCCCAGATTTCTGTCTCCTCATGTAGGGCTAAATGTCAAGTCCCCTTCACCCTCCAGTCCCACGTCAATCACACGTCATACTGCTGCGCGCGCATCTCTGCCATATATTTCTGCTGACACTGCAGGATTCTCTTGTGGATCCACCCACCTGTGACATCACATAATGACGTTTCTAGTACCTGCCCTCATGCACGCCTATTGGAACACCTTTTTTCATTACGCATGTGTATTCTTATCTCTCCTCTCAGCTGTTACGCCTCCTGCATCTGTCATTATTGTAATGCATTGACTATATATATGTTAACTTGTCAATAAAGTATTGTCTATCCTTTCCCGAGCCTTAGTGGCAACGGAAATCGATTTGCCATGGTTCGAACCATATAACCAATTCCTTTTTAAGGAATAAAACCCCTTTTAAAACCTCAAATACCACGGATTCTGACTCTCCTTTTTTTTTTTGACTGAGTTATTCTTATTAAACTTTACCGCATAAATTAAGTATAGGTAATTAAAATTTACCACAAGACACGTTAGGCCACAGTGGAGACCGTACTCACCACTGTGGCCAAGCTGAAGGTCTGCTGTTATTTAAATGGGGCAGGCGGACCTTCGTATTGGTGGTACATTTAACCTGTCATCATTGTGATCGATTGCATATACCGCCAATTTATAAATTTGGCCCTTATTCACTCCTATATGCAATGCTCCTTTTAACATTGTTGTTTTTCCGACAAGGAACTCATGATGTTTCCATATTGTCTGCATGCCCCACATCTTATGCATTTAGTAAAAGCTGTTTTTGGTTTTACCCTGACCCCCTTTCCTTTGTGATGTCACTCTATACAAGTTGATCTCTCCTCACGCAAGCCTCCCTATATGTAATCAGTAATTTCCTGGTCATGAGTGTCCGCATAGTAGGGTCGCATTTCACTAAATGCCAGTGCTATGTTACCCCATGGAGTTGGCAATGTTGGGCTTATTTACTGGGCTGTCACATGTGATATACACTATGTACAGAATGGAGAGGATGGTATCTGATTTTTGATGAAAAAAACCAAGATTATTGGATAGATATCAATTTCCCACTAACTATATTTGTTATAGAATTTTTGAAGGGTTAAGTCCAGAATAACAAAAGAAGAATTTTTTGGGGGGAAAGGAGACTCTGAACAATATTTTATTAACATTTCCTTGATTTAATATGTTGTAGATTGAATTGTCTTTATCCTACACTTCATTTGGGAGGTTTGTTTAATATTTTGTAGATTGCATTGTTTTTCTCTTCCACTTTATGTAGTTATTGCTTTACTGATTTCGATTTCATTTTGTGCAACACTTTGAACTTTGCCTCTCATAAGATGGCACTGGCTATAATATTTACATGGGTCGGCTTTCTGTGTTGTTGAATTTGGTTTTATTTAAAATCTGTACTTCACTATTGTCGTCTTGTGAACACGTCATGTGTAATGAAGAATAAATATCCTTTGCTCCTCTATTGGGTGTGTGTTTTCCTCTAATAACATGTTTTGAAATTGGTTTTGTATCTATATACACATGCACAACACTATTGTGCACTTTCAGGACAAAAACTATGCTAAAATATTACACATTGTGTAAGAGCATAGATACAGGACTTAAAATGTACCAGCAAAACGGAAAGAGCAAAAGTGCAATACCTTAGGAGATAGATCACTATCCCACTATCTCCCTTTTTATGCAATGCAGTGCAACAACGTTGGTTGCTGATCTGCACTGATTGATTTCGTAGTAAAGTCATCCCTAAATGGTCAGGTCATCTGAACTGTGCTATCTGTCTAAATCCTAAACAAAAAAAAACAGTGCCTCTCTGTCAGTCCTGTTTAAAGCCTTTATCTCCCAAGTTTATAACATGATATTAACCTGCCCACACTTTCTCTGCCAAGGAAAAGAGAGAGTCCCTTGGTGTAGAAATTATAGAGATTCATCTTTATATGTTCTCTTGGGAGGAGATCAGGTACATGTCGAAGTGCCTGATTTGAATTTCAGTTTTCCTGTTTTTTATTTATCTAAAGCCCTGACCATAATTCCTTATCTTTGTTTCTCCCTATCTCCTTGCTGTCTTATTTGCGCTATATTCTGATTATTCTTTCAGTTTGAAAATATTGAGAGGTTCTTAGTTTTTATGTTTTTTTATTTAGGGCCCGTCTATGATTTCAGTCAGAGTTGCCTCCAACCGACATCTCTGCGATTTCAGAACCAACTGCCCTTTGGTGGGTGGTTCCAAACTGCAATTACTATGCAACTGCACTTTTCTCAATGGAGTTAGTGCAGCACAAGCTATCGTAGAGAAATGGGAGTTACTGTAATCCTTATCCTCATGGTGCCTGCCACACAGTGCAGGAATTTACAGGTGGCACAATAGGTGCCCCCTGCCCAAAACTGGAGGCCTTGTAAGGAAGGGAGCCCTGCTTGGGGCCCATACAAAGTCACTTTCCAACCAGCCTTCCATGTCAGAAAATTCCAGACAAGTTTTCCATGTCAGAAAACCTGCCATGGAAAACCTATGGGAAACCGACCTCATAGGCTCCACAGCGGAAACACCATCTGTAAGGGATTATGTGGTTGCTATGGCTAGCCGATGGACTCCTTGATCCAGTTGGAAGCCATTTGGATTGACTGGAAAGTTTGGACTATAACCACTGTCATTGAAATATGGCGGTTGGACTTTGAACCAAGAATGTCAGTCGGTAAGCCTCTGACGAACGGTCGAATGCTTACCGACCAACATATGAATCAGGTATTTAGTTATTAATTATTTATATGCTGTTTAAATCACATACATGTATTTCTTGATTTAATTAAATATATTTTGTAATGAGAATGAAAATTGTAGGGTTTTCTCATTTCATTCGAATTTAAATTGTACATATATTGAAGAAAAGTGTTACATAATTTAATTATTGTAAAATATGTTATTACAATTTTATTGTAATATTCTTCAGTTTAAAGTTGAAACATTAGTTTTGATACTTTTGCAATTATGAGTTTTTGAAGAATTTAAGGAGTGGAGTGGAGCTTGAGTATGATCTAAGTTACGAGTGCCCTGAATATCTCTGGCACCTGGGTCCCTATCAGCTGTGTTCTCAGGCTCCTGAGGGCAGACTGCATCATATGTGCCCTCCCCTTGCTCTAGGGGGCATTTACCTGCTGCACTAAATACTGTATCCCCCCACCCTATCCAGGTTCTGCTGCCATAGAGTGTGGCTGCCATCTGCACTCTTGGCTGCATCCTTCACACCATCAGGCTTCCCTGACAGTGAGGGTGGCCTGCAGCCATTTGCCCCCTGAAGGTCTGCCATACATGGATGGCATGGTAGAGCTTAAAAGTTTACATGCTATATGTGTCTCTGATGCTACGTAGGCAGTGCTGAATCTAGGATGCCCTAGGGTGCTGCAACTCCCAACCATGACTCCCTATATGGGATATATTCTTGGACAGAGAGGTAGGCCTGCAGCATCAGTGGAATGAGCTCCTCTGTGCGTATGATGTGTTGTCAGGAAATACTTTTGATGAAACATGTTGTGACCATGTGTGGTATTCTGGCATGCAATTCACATTATAAGTCTATGGTTTTCATAGATGGGCTAATTTCATGCACTTGTAGATTGCTCAGATCATAGCCGGAGGATTTATTAAAAAAGAAAAATGGAGCTCATTTACTTTTCAGAAGATAGGACAACTGTCAGTTGACTTTTACCCTTCCAATTGTGTTACACATGAATGACGTTATGGTGTTACATTACAAACTTGCCAAACGTTATAGTGCTATCAGGTGGTACTACTTGAAGACCTTTTTCCATTGTGAACACTACTTTGAAATCTGTGCTGGATTTCAATGCTCATTCACAAACTTGAATTCTTGCCATATTCTGAAACAAGGTTCAATCAATTTTCGACTCTGAAGTTTTGTTTTGCCCTCTTGTTGTTTTAACTCATAATGCATTGTGATACTTGTATGCCTTCCTTGAGTCTACCCATTGGAAGGGAGAATTGTACTTATTCTTAAAGTACTTTGACTGCTAAGTTTCAAATTCCATCATGCACATGTTCTCTCTTTTATGAATTCCTGTCATATTCAAAAACAAGATCAAATTGATGTTACATGTTGGTTGCTTTGTGGAACTTCAGTGCACTCCTTTAGTCAGATAGTTGGAGGAAGGACTAAAACTGCTCTCCTCTGCATCATTCCTTTAATACTTCTTGGCAGGAGTGGTTAAGAAATCAGGGGTCTAAAAGTTGTTCCTTCTGTAACAATGATGCCACTTAGCTAGCTTGACCTGCAATATACTGATGTATTTAATGGGGATGAAAGTCTGCCATTGAGGTCCAAATTCCTGGTGTAAAAGGAGGAGGCTTTTTGAGGGGTTAGCTACCCCAACATGTAAAAAGAAATCTTAGCTACAGAAATGTCAACCAAAAGACATCCCATCCTTGGGGAAAGAGGATCTCCTTCACAGAGACCTATGATGCCTTGTGGCGAAAGCTAGACATCCTTAGAAGCCACAAGGTTGACTAAGACCATCACCATGGGAACATAGAAAATGAGGACTATGTACCAGACATGAAAGACAGCCCAAGTGGCAATAAAGATGAAAACATTAAAACTGGCCCTGCTTGGCATCAGCGAGACCAGGTGGACTCAGCCCAGACAGAAAAGCCTGGCTAAAGGCAGAATTCTGCTTTATTATGGGCATGCGCAAGAAAAGACCCAGCACACTCAGGGAGTAGCACTGATGATAACACCAGCATCAGACAGAGCTCTGAATGGGTGGGTAGCTCTCGCTTCCAGAATCATCAAAGAGACCTTCTGCACTTGGAATAACGGATCAACACAAATGTAAATTATTGCTATGCAGCCATAAATGACAGCAAAGGAGAAGAAAAATAACAAATTTACAACAGATTATATTCCATTCTGGAGTAATTTCTTGGGAGAGACTTCACCATACTGATGAGAGACCTCAATGCGAAGATTGGAAGCAGCAACGTTGGGTACAAAAAAGTCATGAGCAACCTTAGACTTGGCAACATGAAGGAGATTGGTGAAAGGCTCACAGATCAAGGTTCACTGAACAATCTGATGATAGTCGGTAGTGTATTCCATCACAACAGAATACACAAAGAAATGTAAGTGTCTCCAGACCATTTAAGTGAAAATAAGATTGACCATGCCTGTGTTGCCAAGAAGCTCCAGAGGTTCCTGCATGATGTGAGAATACTGAGAGGAGCAGATATGGTATCAGACCAACACCATGTAATGGCCAGGCTAAAGCTCAAACTTGAAGAAAGCATTGATGGTTTGAACTAGCAAACCAACACCAGTGATGTAACACCAGAATCCTCAAGGATGCACACAACATCAGTTAATACTCAGTTACCCTCAGTAACAAGTTTTAGGTCCTGCAAGAACTAGCGGACCACAGAGACCCAGTAGACAGAAGATCAAAGAATCAGTAACTGATCAAGATTACCTGCCAGGAGCTACTGGGTCCCAAGAAATATCACCATAATGAATGGATATCCACTGAGACTCTCCACAAAATCTAAGTGTGAAATTTACTGTAAAATAAAACTACACGTCTGACTAAATAGGTCTGGAAGACATTAAGCTATTTCTTGGAAGGCCCAGGGAAGTAAGGGCTGTCAGAGAAGTTTGGCCACATTGGAGACGGTACTCTCCGCTGTAGCCAAGCTGAATGTCTTCTGTTATTTAAATTGGGAATAAGGCCCTTGTATTGGTGGTATATATAACCTGTTATCATTGTGATGGATTGCATCTACGGTCACTTTCTACATTGGGCCTTTAATCACTCCTATATGAAATGCTCCTTTTAGCATTGATGTTTTCCCTAAAAGGTGAATAAAACTCATTATGTTTTCATATTGAAAGCACGCCTTACATTTATTTCACTTAGTAAAACCTGATTGTGGTTTTACCCTGACTCCTTTTTCTTTGTCATGTCCCTTCATACAAGTTGTTATGTCCTTAAGCAATCCTTTCTATATGTAATAAATGTGGTCCTAGTCATGAACAGACATCTGCGTCTGGGCTGAACTATTGAGTCGAGATGTGGCTGTCAGTTTGTGAATGTTCTAGCGCTTTCCTTGCTGGATGGAAACTTCCAATGTTGATTAAATATATAATCAACATTGCAAGATTCCATCCTGCAAGGAAAATGCACACTATCAGTGACCAGATCACCAAAATGTGCCAGGTTGTGTCCAGGCCACCAGCTCACATTTTCCAAGGGTCTATCAGCTGTATAAATCTGTGGTAAGCAACTTCGTGTGCACCTTTTACTTATCAGATTGAAACTTGCAATGTTGATTTAAATCTCACACCGACAGTGCACTGCTGCTAATTGAGCATGGGATCTGGTAAGTCTTTGGGGCTATATAGTTACACACACACACACCCACACACACACACACACACACATATACACATGTCTCTCTTAATATATACATATTATATATGCATTTAGGTAAGCACACATACACACACACATATATATATAATATACATATATACACACACACACATAAATATACACTCACATGTTGATACATACATACACACACATACATATATACATATCTACACACAAATACACATTTACATATCTAACAAAAACAAAACCATCTCGGGCAACTACATTCATTTTACATTTTGCATTCCCATAATCCTTTCATCAAACACTTTTTGAGCAAATAATGTACAAAACATATACAGTATTTCATAATCCTTTAAAGATTGTAAAGATGACCCACCTCAGGTACTGTTCCATAGGATCCTGAAGTCTAGAAAAGCAATTCAGTAGACAAAAACAAATTTAAAATATATTTAATACCACATATAAAAATACTTTTCCAAAATATGATTTTCTGCTCAGAAAAGACAACAAAACACATTTCTGTTATGAATGATACATACATCTCTTCACCAATGTTTACACTCCTTGGTATACATTAATATGATAATAGATGATAACAGATCATTTTGCTCCAATGCGCTAAGACATCTTTGCGTTCCATGGGTACACAAGGAAAGAAGAGGAAGTTGCTCCTTTTTTGCCACCAAACTCTGGAACCCATTGCCCATGATCTTACGCTTTGCTCCTTCCAAATAATTTCTTCAAAAACTGCTAAATACTTCCCTTTTTGATGCATAAACTTTCTGTTGACGTTTAACTAGTCTTCTTCTCCTATACAATTGTGCGGGTAGCGCTAGATACTTGTTTGGTAGCAGCTGCATTCTTTAGAAATGTTATCATAGTGTATTATATTGTATGATATACCTGGACTCTGATCTACTTTGCTCCTTTTCCCGGTCACTCTGAATCAATCTCACAGGGGCAGAATATATTTATTTACTTATTTATTCTCATCCCCCATGGACTTTTTTGGGAGGGGGGGGAATTATTTGCCAATCTTAGCTGGAATCTCTCCATCTTATAGCTCTTTGATAATGCATATTACTCTTGTACACGGATAATGTTGTACTCACTATAAATACTTTGGAGCAAGAACATTGCAGCATATAATTAACATAGGCTCAGATTTAATTACTCTGTCCCCATGGCAGAGAGGCCAATAACTTAATTTCTCAATGACCACAAAGATGGCAATCATTTATAAAGGTATTTAAAGGAACTGCAGCTGCAGTAGTTCCTGCCAAATCATTTTACTGTTTACTTCAGGGCTGCATAGGAAGGATGCAGCCTAGTAGCAAACAGCATTCTTTTCAAAACAAAAATCCCAAGAGAGGATTTTCTTTCTGAAAAGAAGAAATATAATGCTTCCCTCATCATGTGAGTCTTCTCCCAGGGCAGGGGGAGCACAACACTTTTAATGTTCTTTACTACCACAATTTACAGTAAAAACTTGCTACATGTATGCCTAAATAGGTCAGGAGGACATGTAGCTATTTCTCTGATGGCCCTGCAAAGTATGGGCTGTCAGAAACGTTTGGCCACAGTGGAGACCGTACTCACCACTGTGGCCAAGCTGAAGGTCTGCTGTTATTTAAATGGGGCAGGCAGACCTTCGTATTGGTGGTACATTTAACCTGTTATCATTGTGATGGATTGCATATACTGCCAATTTATAAATTTGGCCCTTAGTAACTCCTATATGCAATGCTCCTTTTAACATTGATATTTTTCCTACAAGTGGAATAAAACTCATGATGTTTCCATATTGTCTGCACGCCCCACATTTTTTGCATTTAGTAAAAGCTGTTTTTAGTTTTACCCTGACTCCCTTTCCTTTGTGATGTCACTCTATACAAGTTGATCTCTCCTCACGCAAGCCTCCCTATATGTAATCAGTAATGTCCTGGTCATGAGTGTCCGCATAGTAGGGTCGCATTTCACTAAATGCCAGTGCTATGTTACCCCATGGAGTTGGCAATGTTGGGCTTATTTACTGGGCTGTCATATGTGATATACACTATGTACAGAATGGAGAGGATGGTATCTGATTTTTGATGAAAACAACCAAGATTATTGGATAGATATCAATTTAGCACTAAATATATTTGTTATAGAATTTTTAAAGGGTGAAGTCCAGAATGACAAAAGCAGAATTTTGTTTTGGAAAGGAGACTCTGAACAATATTTTATTAACATTTCATTGATTTAATATGTTGTAGATTGAATTGTCTTTATCCTACACTTCATTTGGGAGGTTTGTTTAATATTGTGTAGATTGCATTGTTTTTCTCTTCCACTTTATGTAGTTATTGCTTTACTGGTTTTGATTTCACTTTGTGCAACACTTTGAACTTTGCCTCTCATAAGATGGCACTGGCTGTAGCATCTTCATGGGTCTGCTTTCTGTGTTGTTGAATTTGGTTTTATTTAAAATCTGTACTTCACTATTGTCGTCATGTGCACACGTCATGGGTAATGAAAAATAAATATCCTTTGCTCCTCTATTGTGTGTGTGTGTTTGTTTTCCTCTAATAACATGTTTTGAAATTGCTTTTGTATCTATATATACATGCACGCACCCACAACACACAGATATAAATAATGGTCAAGGTACATATATATATATATATATATATATATTACCTACTGGCGTTCGCCAGTAGGTATATATAGTTAGGATTTTTTCTCTATGGAACTTTTGAAAATTCTATGTCTAATAACTTTGGCGTTTGTGGACGGAATGGCACATTTTGTTTCTGAGCAGCCCCTGAAAATTTGGGGGGGTTTCGTTAAGGGGGGGCCGAGAAAAAAGGGGGGTCCCAAAACACGTTTTTCCCATGTTAATTTCCATTGGGCCTTTGGCCTCACTTTTAGCTTGAACGGCTGAATGGATTTGCACGAAACTTGGCAAAATTGTAGGGACTGTTAGCCCGATGTGCCTTTGCTAGGTCTCAATATATGTGCTCCAGTGGAGTTTGAGAAATTAACGTTCAAAACAAGATATATATCTGTAACAGCGCTCCGGGCTGCGCTCCGGTCCGCTTACTTTTCGCGAAACGGAACTTTGCGATGCGAAGCTGATTGGCTCCCTGGTGTCTGTCAACATTCTAAACAGTCCGGAGCGGCCGCCATCTTATCTCTCGGTAGGATCGAGAGAGAATGAAAGGGGGCAAGGTATACCCCTCTTGACCCCCTAGGAATGTTGTTGGGGTTATTAAAGGGTCCCGTGGGGAAAATAAAAAAATATATATTTTTCACGGTAGAAGCGCTTCCCGGGCCGCGAACTGGGCCGCAAACTGGTAGCGAAACGGGAATTTGCCATTTTGTGCTTCGTTTTAATTAAATTACTAGGTATAAGGGGGTGCGGGAGACGTATCCTAATCCCTTATGTTTTCTGAGGGTGGCTGAGGAGGCTCATATATGTTGATACATGTCTTCCAGCGGCTGTGCGTGAGCTTTTTTTTTTTTTTTTTGCTGCGTGATGTCTGTTAACGTTCGATTCGATGGAAATCAGGAAGTGTTGACCGCCAATTTGTCAGTGCGATAAAATATTTTGTTATAAATGAATCCTTATTGATAAACATTGTCTGCGCCATCTTGCCTTTTTTCCAATGCCACAATTTTGTCGTGCACGGCAGCCATTTTAGATGCCAGGCCGGTCCCAGGCTATCACCTAGCCCTGCGGATGTAGTTTATGGCCCCAGCTGTAGAGAATCCAGACATGCCAACCCTCCCGATTCAGGCGTGAGACTACTGATTTCAGTGCTAGTCTCCCGCCTCCCGATTTCTGCAAGCAAAAACCCGGAGGCATATTACCAACAACTAGCGATAATTTTTGTCTCTAACTTGTTTAGAGACAAAAATTATCGCCGCACATCGGCGATTTTTATCGCAGATAAACCTTGCTATTAGCAAGGTTTATCGCAAATGCGATAAAAAACGTCCGCAATGCATGAATATCGCTGAAAAGTCAGCGATATTCATGCATTATCGAGCAAATGCTCTTAGCCATGTTATCCACCTCCCATTGGATAACATGGCTAAGAACTGCTCAGGGCAGGTGTTAGCTTTTGGAGATATTCGCGCTTAGCGCGAATATCTCCAAAAGTTGGTAACAGGAGATAGCGATGTTAGGGACTGTTTCCAGTCGCTAACATCTTGGCACGCCCACTTTGCATGTCATTAGTGATAAATATCACTGACATGCAAAGCGGGGCCCAAGATGGTCGCTATCTCCTTTTAGCTGTCACTAACTGGTGTTAGCGACAGCTTGGTAATAGGTAGATAATTTTATCTCCGCTTTCTTGGCTTTTAAAGCCAAAAAAGCGGAGATAAACCCCCTTGATAATATGCCCCACGATTCATCTGGGGTTTCAGCTGACAAGGCTTGGTATTGTGTTACGTGGTAATTGTTCCAGGAAACGTCAGAGGGTCGATGCAGGCGTTCTAGAAGGGGTGATAAACCATTTAAGCCTGATGAACAAGCGCATGGTCTTTTAAAGATCTGTGAAGTACTCGGGGCGGCGGTGTGTGTGTGTCCTCTTTCAGGAGCGGGCGGGGGGGAGGCACTGCCAGCAACTTGCCAGGCCAGGCAGTGTTCAACACTTGCATCACCCTTTCTCTGCCTGCTATTGCGCTCCATGCTTCGGAAAGGTAAGAAAAAGAACGTGCATTTGAGTTTGAAATGTCCGATCCTGTAGCAGTACACTTGCAAAGCCCACACATGACAATAACCCGATTCAAGGCCCCATTCACCCGATTTTTTAAAAATATATAGCACTCCAACAAAGTAGGATTATAAAACTTTATTAACTTTTAAATATAACGAACGGAACAAAAACTGTAAAAACATTTAAACATTTTTGACAAAAAAAAGTAACAATGGTCAGAAGCTGTCTTTTGTGCGAATAGTCCCAAGGCAGCACAACGTGCTGAGTTCTGGACGGCACCCAGGTGATTTCACCTGGGTGCCGCACTGGTTTTTGGGATCCTACAATGCAGCTGAGAAAAACAGCGTGGGGCGTCCCGGGTGGTGCGGGGGGAGGCCTTGTCAGTAGCGGTCTGTTGTGCGAATAGTCCCAAGGCAGCAGAATGCGCTGAGATGTGGATGGCACCCAGGTGATGTCCAGTAAACTGCCGCACTGGTTTTGGTATCCTACAATGCTGCTCCGAAAATTGGCGTGGGGCGGCCCGGGGGGGGCGTGGTGGAGGCGGCGTGAACGGGCCTCCCCAGGTGGCGGCCATTCAGCTGAGTTGCGCCCGCTCTTGCGGCTACAGCGTCTCGCTCACCATGTAGTTGACTTCCGCCCACTCTTGCAGTGCAGCGATAGGCGGCTGCCACAGGACTCTTAAAATGGCGGACGGCTCTTCGGTTTTGGGCCTGGTCCACTAAAATGGGGTGGGACACCTTGGAACTCGGACGCTTGCCTGCTAGGGCTTGGGCTCCATTCTCGAAAGCGTCCCCTCAGCCGTGAAGATTCTACAAAAGTCTTGGGGGCCCTCGACTCCTGCAGGCTTCCGGTGGGGAGCGGCTGCCATGATTGCTCGCGGAATGACCACGACGGAGCCACGAGATGGCGGTGCTCTCATGCTGACGCCAGCTTCAGTCTGAATCATCCAGAAACAAGGTGGGGCTTTCATCGTTTAGGAAAAAAAAATGTTCTAAACCAATGAAAAATGTTATTTTTAGGTCATATGACCAAGCCTTCCATCTTTAGGAAACCAAAAGTAAAATGAACCAATGAAAAGTTTTATAAACAAGTCACATGACCTGTTATGCGGCATAGGGCTACAAAAAGCGTAGGAAATCCGTTGGCACGTGAGGCGGCGTCAGTAGCGGACCGATGTGCGAATAGGCCGAAGGCAGCACAACGCGCCGAGATCCGGATGGCACTGAGTTAGTGTCCAGCAAGTTGCTGCACTGGTGTGGCTATCCTACAATGCTGCGCCGAAAGTCGGCGTGGGGCGCCCCGTTGGCCTGTGAGGTCGCGTCAGTCAGTGGGGGCTGTGCGTCTCCCCCAAGATGGAGGCTCCTCGGCTGCAGTGGGGCGCCCCTTAGCGTTTCACTCGCCGTCCAACTGAGTTGCGTCCGCACTTGCGGCTACAATAGGCCGAATGCAGCACAACGCGCCGAGATTCGGATGGCACCGAGGTGGTGTCCAGCAAGTTGCCGCACTGGTGTGGCCATCCTACAATGCTGCGCCGAAAGACGGCGTGTCCAGCTGAGTTGCGGTCACTCTTGCGGTACAGTGACTCGAACGCGCCGAGATCCGGATGGCACCGAGGTGGTGTCCAGCAAATTGCCGCACTGGTGTGGTCATCCTACAATGCTGCGCCGAAAGACGGCGTGTCCAGCTGAGTTCCGGTCACTCTTGCGGTACAGTGACTCGAACGCGCCGAGATCTGGATGGCACCGAGGTGGTGTCCAGCAAGTTGCCGCACTGGTGTGGCCATCCTACAATGCTGCGCCGAAAGTCGGCGTGGGGTGCCCCGTTGGTTTATGAGGTGATGTCAGTAGTGGACCGATGTGTGAATAGGTCGGAACCAGCACAAGGCGCCCTGCACTGTTGAGCCTTTTTCAATGCCTGTTTTTTGTTGTTTCCCCTCCATCAAAAACAAAAAAAATATATAAAACTGCAAAAATACAAAAAATGTTTAGAAAAGCAGTGCTTGTAAGACTGTCTGAAGCTTATTTGCACCTGCTGCAGCTTCACTATTGCCCTGGTGTGGCCAAAGATCGCCCATGACATAGGCGGCTGGCTCCCGAGGTCCGGCGGAACTTTTTTCTTTTCCTTTCTGCTTCTTGTCCCACAATCCGTTTCACCTGAAGACACGACCAGGTCCCTGAATGTGTGCAGGGGGACGCTATTGATTGAATGAAAATGGCGGCTTGACACAAAGGTGACTCAAGCGTTGCTGTTGATGCTATACAGACAAAAATTGGTTTTCAGTTTGTACATTCTTCAGGATTTTTTTTTCCATCCAAGGCTGATTGAGAGTTTGTAGAAAAATGGCTTCAGATTTTCCACATATTACTCTTCAACATTCTTCCTAAATGTAACAATGTGAGACTCACTAGGAGAACGGCTGTTTATCTTTCCTTTCAAAATGCTGCCAACAATATTTTCTGAATGGAAGACACCATCTTGTAGCATAAAGGGCCGAAAGGGGTTCTGGTCTGGCCGATGGTTGGTGGAGACATTTTGACTATATCTTGGACCTGCCCGGCCTCGCCCAAAATGGCGCCGGTATAAATGGGACTCGTAACTCCTTGTTGTGTACTGGTTGAACAACCTTGATATCACGAGATATGAATGCAGTTTTGATGCTCATGGCGGGCGGGGACGAGAATTGATTGAATATTTCGACATCCCTATTGATATTAAGTTCTGATGTGTTATTGATTACTGTACTATTGAAAGTTCGAATTAACGTCACTCATGGTACTTGCCCGCAAATGTATATCTAGATAACTTTTTTGTAAGTGGCCCTGTCGTATTTTAATTACAAAATGTACGTCCACCGATTCCGCAACTGTTAGACAGACACCTTAGTTCTTGCAACCTAATGGCCCGCTCATTACGTTCCTCTATAATGTAAATGTCTCCTCATCATATACGATTTCAGTTTGCTCCGTGGCCGGCCCACGTGGTTATAGGCCCGTATTTGTATGCTGACATTTTCACAATAAAGGTTTTTAAAACAAAACATGGTAGTAGTATTTACATTGGTAAAGTTTTTACTTTTAGTCACTGTTTTCGAATCAGTAAAAGGCAAGTGAAATAAAGCAGTCCAATTACATGACGGATAAAAGGTATAATACGTAGGAACGCAGTAAAGATAAATGGTCAAGGGCAGTTGTGTTTTCCACTCCTGCAACATAAAGTGATCGATAAGAATCTGATAATCAGGCGTATCGGCGACTAAGACAGCAGGCCGAGTCTCTTTTACTCAACGGCTCCGTCATGGAACGAAGAAACGCCCTTTTTCTCGAAAAAGGAATATATTTTACTTGCAGGACAGTTGTAAATTTTCCGGGAAAGTACATTAGCCTGGAATATTATAACATATATGTTTTAAAAAAAAAAAGATCGAAATCAATAAAAAGCGTATTTTTTAGGTCATATGACCAAGCTTTTCATTATTAAAATAACAAAAGTAAAATGAACCAATAAAAAGTTTTATTAACAAGTCACATGACCTGTTATGCTTACGTTACGCGCTGCGCGCCGCGCCCCGGATCACTTCCGGGTGCGCTAACGCGGCGTGTCATATAACGCATTACGCGACAACGTAGGTCAAGAATATAGTCACAATGTCTCCACCAACCAGCGTTCGGAACACAACCCCTTTCAGCAGTCCAAAAAGTTCTGTAAAATGACAACAGAGGGGACAGGCAACAAGAACCATCAGTCAAAGAGGGGAGGGCAAGTTCTTCTCTACCGGGTCATGTTGGGGCGCTACCGGAACTGATCGAATTGGTAGTCTACAGTGTTTCTAGATGTTTCAGACTAAAGCTGGCGTCAGCATGAGAGCACTACCATCTCGTAGGTCCGTCATGGCCATTCCACGAGCAAACATGGCAGCCGCTCCCCACCAGAAGCCTGCGGGAGTCGGGGGCCCCCAAGACTTTTGTAGAATCTTCACGGCTGAGGGGACGCTTTCGAGAATGGGACCCAAGCCCTATCAGGGAAGCGTCCGAGTTCCAAGGTGTCCCAGGGCCATTTTAGTGGACCACGCCCAAATCTGAAGATCCGGCCGCCATTTTGAGAGTCCTGTGGCAGTCGCTTATCGTTGCATCGCAAGAGCAGGAGCAACTCAACTACATGGTGAGCGAGACACTGTAGCCGCAAGAGCGGGCGATAAACAGCTGAATGGCGGAAGAGGCACAGTGTAGCAAAAGCGGGCGGAATGGCAACTAAAACGGTAAAGGGGCGCCCCACTACAGCGTGTCTTCAGGTCAAACGGATCGTGGGACAAGGTCCAGAATAGAAGAGTCATCAAAAGGCAAAAAGTTCCGCCGGACCCCGGGAGCCGGCCGCCTATGTCGGGGGCGATCTCAGGCTAAACCGGTGCTATAAGACTTGGGGAGGGGGTCGGAGCCAAGCGTCTTCTCCGAGTCCGTGCCATCAGACCGCCCCTCGGGGGCCTCCGTCAAGCGGTTTAGGGAGGTACCATATCACATTGTTTTCAAATGCAGTCAGGTCCACAAACGACCCTCACTTACTTTGAGAATAGTGAAGCTGCAGTAGGTGGAAATAAGCTTCAGACAGTGTTACAAGCGCTGCTCAGAACTCTGAACTATGGCACACAACATCCAGAACTTATGCCATTTGAGAATGGCAGTGACATCGAAGCAACTCAGGGACCAAAACCATTAACGTACTTTCACGTATGAAAATCTTACTTGGGGAGGGGGCAAAAGCGAAGCGCCCCCTCCCAGTCCGCGCCACCACACCGTATGTTGAAAATCTGAAGCCATCGTTCTACAAACTCAACCAACCTTGGATGGAAAAATCTAGAAAAATGTACAAACTGAAAACCAGTTTTGGTCTGCATAGCATCAGCAGCAACGCTTGCTATCAGAGTGCATGAGTTTCATGCTCGATCGATTGAGCTAGCCGGATCGGGCAATAAAAAGTATAAAATAGTTATGTAAATAGTTATTTAAGAAAATGTTTTACCCTGTTTCTTTGCTGGTGTGTTGTATATATTTTTAATATTTGCATAGGGTTTGTCGTTATTTTGGGCGGGGTGGGTGACGGAGCCGAGCTGTCTTGCAGCCCTCATGGTGTGGAGCTCAGTTCATCTCACTATTTTCGTATTTCTCATGAAGGGTTGTTCCTATTATTTCTATTTTAGCGAGGTCAAAAAGAGATCCAGTTAGTGGCCTACTGATTTTGCTCGATTAATTTTATTTTTTTACACGATTTTTCACGATTTTTCACTATCTGCAAAGACTAAACAGAGTATTGCGACTTTGTGCTTGTTTGTAAATAGAGAATGAACCAAAGAGAATAAATTGTAAAACAGTAAATGCTTCGATAACAATCAATCAAATGGAGAGAGAAGCAGGCACGACGGATTACAACGGGGGTAAAGGCCTGCGTTAACTACTCTTCACTATCTGCAAAGAGAGAGTACTACTAAGAGAAAAGAGGGGAGGGGGCAGCGTTCAAAGCACATCAGCGTGCATAAACACGAAAAAGTTTTTACCTATCACGTACTTGACATTTGACAACTTTTGATATTTGCTATTAAAAAACCAATGAAATTCACAGAAAAAACCATAGGTTATAGGCCATATATAGTTAGGAATTAGCATTTACAAAACCTTGAAAATTCACTGAAAAAACCATTGGTTATAGACCATATATAGTTAGGGATTAGCCTTTTCAAAACCTTATTTTACTCACACAAAACCATTGAAATTTCATATATAGTTAGTTGCACTAACTATATATCGCGCACCCGCAATCCACTGCTGATGATGTCATATATTACATCATTCATGACATGGTTAGTGACATCACTGATGACATCACTGATGACATCTCAAATGACATCACTGATGACATCTCAAATGACATCACTGATGACATCTTAAATGACATCACTGATAAAATCACTGATAACATCTCATTTGACATGACTGATCACATCACTGATGATATCATTCATGTGATAATACCATGAACCTCTTCAGACTCTAATATAACCTTAGATACAATCAGTGTAAACAGACAGTCACAGACTGTCACTCATCCATGGAGTTACTCACACACCTAGTCAGTTATGCAAAAAATCAATCACACCTCCATTTTCTCAACTATAAGGTTATACACACCTTACTTATTCAAACATATACTAACACATATTTACTTTACTCTCTTATACAATCCCTGATACATGTTCACAATGATCCATACAGCCACTCACACATTCACTGGCTCTTATGCACAGTTATTTATATATGTCAACTCTCACATGTACTGTGTTTTACATATGTACTTACTTTGACATGTAGCACTGAGATATCCATTCACTCAATAATACACTCATGCACAGTCAACCGCCCATACAGCTGTTTCCACATGCACTTTTGAACCCATACATATAGTGAATCAACTACTCACACATCTATGTACAGAGTCACACACCTCCCAGCCACCCATACACACACACTGAGTTTCCCATACAAATACTTGGACAACCAATGAATAACCCATACAGTTACTCATATAGCTACTGATCAACATATGCAGCAGTTTGTAGAACAACAGATAAAATGATGCACAAATTAAAACAGTTTAGTCACTAACCCATGCACTCAGTGAGACACATTTAATCACTCACTCATACAGTCAGTCATGCACCTACTAAACCCTTCATCCAGACACTTATACATCCACTCATTCTTCAATATGTAAGACATATTTTAACTTTACAGAAACATACAGTCACTGGATGTTGTCATCAGTGATGTCATCAGTGATGTCATTTGAGATGTCATCAGTGATGTCATCAGTGATGTCACTAACCATGTCATGAATGATGTAATATGTGACATCATCAGCAGTGGATTGTGGGTGCGCGATATATAGTTAGTGCAACTAACTATATATGAAATTTCAATGGTTTTGTGTGAGTAAAATAAGGTTTTGAAAAGGCTTATCCCTAACTATATATGGTCTATAACCAATGGTTTTTTCAGTGAATATATATATATATATATATATATATATATATATATATATATATATATATATATATATATATATATATATATATATTCAATGAAAAAACCATAGGTTATAGACCATATATAGTTAGGAATTCGCATTTACAAAACCTTATTTTACTCGCATAAAACCATTGAAATTCCATATATAGTTAGTTGCGCTAACTATATATCGCGCACCCGCAATCCACTGCTGATGATGTCACATATTACATCATTCATGACATGGTCAGTGACATCACTGATGACATCACTGATGACATCTCAAATGACATCACTGATGACATCACTGATGACATCTCATTTGACATTACTGATCACATCACTGATGATATCATTCATGTGATAATAAGATGAACCTCTTCAGACTCTAATATAACCTTAGATACAATCAGTGTAAACAGACACTCACAGACTGTCACTCATCCATGGAGTTACTCACACACCTAGTCAGTCATGCAAAGAATCAATCACACCTCCATTTCCTCAACTATACAGTTATACAAACTTTACTTATTCAAACATATACTAACACATATTTACTCTCTTATACAATCCCTGATACAAGTTCACAATGATCCATACAGCCACTCACACATTCACTGGCTCTTATGCACAGTTATTTATATATGTCAACTCTCACATGTACTGTGTTTTACATATGTACTTACTTTGACATGTAGCACTGAGATATCCATTCACTCACCAATACACTCATGCACACAGTCAACTGCCCATACAGCTGTTTCCACATGCACTTTTGAAACCATGCATCTAGTGAATCAACTGCTCACACATCTATGCACAGAGTCATACAACTCCCAGCCACCCACACACACACTCAGTCTCCCATACAAATACTTGGGCAACCAATCAATAACCCATATAGTTACTCATATAGCTACTTATCAACACATGCAACAGTTTACAGAACAACAGACATAATGATGCACAAATTAAGACAGTTTAGTCACTAACCCATGCACTCAGTGAGACACATTTAATCACTCACTCATACAGTCAGTCATGCACCTACTAAATCCTTCATCCAGACACTTATACATCCACTCATTCTTCAATATGTAAGACATATTTTAACTTCACAGAAACATACAGTCACTGGATGTTGTCATCAGTGATGTCATTTGAGATGTCATCAGTGATGTCATCAGTGATGTCACTGACCATGTCATGAATGATGTAATATGTGACATCATCAGCAGTGGATTGCGGGTGCGCGATATATAGTTAGCGCAACTAACTATATATGGAATTTCAATGGTTTTATGCGAGTAAAATAAGGTTTTGTAAATGCGAATTCCTAACTATATATGGTCTATAACCTATGGTTTTTTCATTGAATTTCAATGGTTTTTTAAATGCAAATTTCTAACTATATATGGTCTATAACCTATGGTTTTTTCAGTGAATTTCATTGGTTTTTTAAAAGCTAACATCTGTAGCTGTAAAATGTATTATTCTTTAAATCCCAAAATATATTTAGATGTTTATTGATAATTTTTTTTTTAATATTTTTTTTCTTCGCTTCTAGTTCGCGAACCGGGAAGCTTTCCGTTAGCTCATCTTGATGCCGCGATCTAGTCCGCGAACCGGTCAACGTTACGTTAGCGGAACAGTGACGCGCCGCGGAAGCGCGACGTATCACGTTATCGCGTAATGCGTCTAATGACGCGCCGCGTTAGCGCTCCCGGAAGTGCTCCGGACCGCGAACCGGAAGCGATCTGGGACGCGGCGCGCGCCGCGTAACGTAAGCGGAACAGGTCATGTGACTTGTTTATCAAACTTCTCATTGGTTCATTTCACTTTTGGTTTCCAAATGATGTATGACTAGGTCATGTGACCTAAAAATAACACTTTTCATTGGCTCAGAACTTTTGTTTTCCCCAAATCAAGTAAACCCCTCCTTATTTCCTCACTCTGACTTTCATCTTGGTGAGAGAAAGACCATTTATCTGAAGATCCACAATGGCTTCCATTGTTGCTGCAGCTGGTGCACCCCCACCACCACCTCCACCTCCCCATAAGAAGAGAGGACCACCCAGTCAAATTATGACTAACAGAGAGGAGGAAGATGAGGAAGAAGAAGAAGAGGAGAGAGAGGGACAACAATTTGTTGATGAGTTGCCCCGGGTTTCTAAACGAAAAACCAGTTTCATCTGGCAGTTTTTCACCATCCCTCCTGGAACCAAGAAAGTGAATGCAAAATATGCCACCTGCCTCATCTGTGACCACAGATTGTCGAGAGGCACAGAAAAGAAGTACAGTATGGGGAACTATACAATGCACCGTCACATGAGCAGGTGGCATCCCTTGAACTACAGCCGGGCTGAGTTGAGGGATCTTGAAGACAATCCGACGGCAACTCCTGTGGCAAGATCTACATCCACATTGTCTTTGACGGGAAGAGAGGCACAAGAGACTGTGCCAAACATCCAACGTAACTTCCAGCACATGAAGGTGTCTTGTATTTACTGTGGTGCTATGCTGTCATATGGCAACATGAGTGTCAACCTCATGAACATTGCATATGAAAATCATAAGTGCCCTAATGCACCCAAAAAGTAATTTTCTTTTTTTTTGCTCCAGTTGAGCCGTTTTGAAAGCCTGTTTTTTGTTGTCTCCCCTCCTTAAAAAACACAAAAAAAACATAAAACAGTTCTAAAAATACAAAAAAATCAAAAAATGTTCAAAAAATTACAAAAAAAACATAAAACAACAAAAACAAAAAAAAACAGTTCTTTTCAGAACTACCTCCCCTTTCAAACAAAATTGCTAGAATGTTTATCACTCTGGCAAGCTCTATTTCTTTTGGTTCGCTTCAAGTTCGCTGACCGGTTCGCGAACTTTAAGCGAACTAAAAAAAATATTTTTTAAAAAAAAAAGAAGAGTTAGTATAAGGGAAGTAAACAGAGAATAATGTAAAAAGAAAGACAGCTAGAGAGAGTAAATGAGAGATACTGTCAATGACATCATCAGCAGTGCATTGCGGGTAAAAAGAGTGGAAAACATTTACCTTATAATTCTTGTTACCTTTTTTAAATATTTTTTCATACTTTCAATCTGTAAAACAAAGAACAAACATTTCAAAAAATATTAAAACATGTATTTAAAAATTAGAAAAGACAAGGGAAAAGGTTCAAAAACAAACAGTTTTTCAACAACTTTGACATTTACAGAAGTCTCTGCTTCTCTACGTTCCCTACACAATCCTAAAGATATATATTCGAAAGAAACTGTATCTTGATATTGCTGAACTGAGGCCTATTTTGAAACATGATGTTTTTCTTGCACTGCTAATGTCTCACAATAGTGATGCAATAGCAGCGCAAAAAAGATGTAAAGTCATAATAAAATTGTGTCTAACATTGTAAATGATTGTTTTAGGATGCAAATAAGATGTGTGCTTTCAAGAGCTTTCTTTGAGGTGAGGCCTCTTTTTTTTATAAAAAAAAAACACTACCCAGAAGTACAGCACTCTAAGCATTAAAATTGATATTTACAGAACTCACCTTACCCATATGTACCACACATTTCTAAATGTATATCATAAGGACAAAAAGCATAACATTAATTATACATGTTAAATGGTTTATTTTTGCTGTTCTCAGAATGTATCAAATTTCACTTAAATCAGTGACTTGAAGGTATTCATCATGTAACAGCGGGGAAAAAAAAACACAATCAAAATGACTGTGTTTAAAAAACCCATACAACCTAAGAAATCTGATTTCAAAACTTCTTAAAATTAACTTACTTTCAATGACGTCGAAGGATCTCCTATAAACAGCATCCACTCTGTTGTGCTTTAAATATTTTCAGCCCGCCACTTTCTGAAAGAAAACCTCCATCGATACGTGAAATATGTTACATAGAAAAAAAACTTCTCTCATTATATCACATGTTTCCACTAGGCCAAATCATGTTGCCGCGATTCGCAAATCTTGTAATTCTTCCAATCAAATCCCGACATTTTCTATTTTCGCAACTTTCAAAAATAAAATATTTGAGATTATTTTCACAATCCTGGACTACTAATATCTTACTCTTCTTTGTCAGTCATGTTCTCCTTTTCCTATGACACTGATACTGCTTACTATGAAGCAGACTTACTTGCATTAGGTTTATATAGTTGAATTTTTAATCGAGACAGCATTGCAGACTTACATTCCCTCTACTTAAAATTTTGGTTTTAAAAACACCAGGTAAGAATTTTTAAGGTCAAACGGCAATTTTTTTTTGAACGTTACAACAGAATCATTACAGAATGACCAGCCGTTTCCAGACTTTAAGTAAGCTGTATAATGTCCTGATGTTGTTGATGGACCATCGTGATAGATAATTGCTACAGTAACAAAAGTCCTCCCTGATATTGACAGCTGAGAAGCCACAAAATTTTTTATTAAAGTTGACAATTTTGTTCCATCAGGCCTACATCGTTGCATCATTAAAATGACATACTGGCCATATCTACGTATAAATAATGTTGACATCATATCACATTTACATTGGCTACACTCCATGTTGTGATCCGCTGCATTTACTAGCTTATTAAAGGAGACTGATTTACTGTCTGGCAAAGTTAAATATATAAATCTTTCTGAGTCTACACTAGTAGTACTTGATACCATACAGTTCTCGCAGTCATGCTGCCATTGATAAGAAAGCCCAAACAGGTGATCTACATCTACACCCTCAACTTGCAATATATCAAGCATATACATTAAAAACTCCTGACAATCTTGCTGATTATTTTCAGAGAAGTCTGTTTGACCTGAACATTCATCTAACAGATAACGAACTTCAGACACACTTTCTACTTTTGTTCGATCACTGCTACATTTCTCGAAAACAGAATTCAACAAACAGCATAAAATTTGTTCAGAATTCAACAGAATCTGTTCTTTTAAACTCTCTAGTGAAAAGAGAACATTAACCACTACATTTGCATAGCAGTTGACACCAGAACTGTTTTCAAATTGAAAACCGACAACATCTTCAACAGAATCCACTTTCTTTCTGCTAACAATTTTCGGTTCATTGACTTTTAGTCTTTTTGCAACAACCTCCCTACTATTACTGCTATTTCTACGTTTGCGGCCTACCACACGTTTCTCAAACAAAGGATATTGAGGCAAATGTGGCGCATACTCTCTTCTTAACCTATTGTATTCCTTAACACAATCTAGATCCGCACAAATGTTTGTGACATCACAGTCAATCAAGTACAATCCCGATAAAGTTCTAACTCGTGACAATGCCACATATGCCATACCCTCCTTGAACACAGAACTGCCAATATTCACCAATGCACAGTCTACACTTAAACCTTGCGATTTATGGATTGTCACCGCATATGCCAAGCAAACAGGAAACTGTTTACGGCGAACATATAAATCTTTAACAAGCAAAAACCTAGCAGAACAACGACCAATTTGCTGTACTTCCTCAATGCCATCAAATTTAATTTTTAAAAATTCTATTCCATCTCTATTTCTGTATTTCTCAAAATCAACAACATTACCCATTGATCCATTTACCAGACCTCTTTCTACATGTAAATTCCTTCTCAAAATAATTCGGCAATTTAAACACACATTCAAAGTCTTTTCAAAACCCGCTGTTTTAGATATAGTCTTCTCTAATGAATCCAATTTTGATTTCAAATTGTCTGACAAAATAATTGTTGATCCCATATGCTCTAATTTGTCGATAGCTTCAAGTTTCACAATCTCTTGCTTTTCTAAATTCAACATTTTGTTGTTGAAGATGGCACATTCTGCAAGAGTTGGCATGAGACATATCCCGGATTTCTTCTCAGTAATTTTCTGAAAAATATTCTCAGGCACAATATCTTGTTTGGGATACAAATTTGACAGTAACCGTGCATTTAAAGCTTCTTTCCCATGCTCGGTCACTTTTCCAATTCTAATATCTTGTAGAATATTCTTGTAATCTTCATCCTTTGCCTGACGCATATTTTGATGCAGTTCTGCATAATTGAAGTTTAACCATATATTGACGTTGCCAATGCTCCCTAGGCACTTCCTGGTATCTTCATGCGTGAGTATTTTGAACACAGGTTGACCTTTTACTGGTGTCAGCTGTAGAAGATCTCCGAAAACAATAATGTGTTTCCCACCAAATAAGACATCATATTCAGTTTTAAGTACTTCTTGCATTCTCAAATGCACAAAGGCAAGCATGACATTGGAAACCATGCTTACTTCGTCAATGATAAGTAGTTTCATTTTCCTCAAAACTCTTGAAACTTCACAGCAAGCATCTCCAGATAACTTGTTGTATTGTAATTTGTTGTCATGCTCCACCGGCAGCATCAATAGACGATGCAAAGTAATACCTTTAATATTATGTGCTGCCAGTCCAGTAGGAGCGGTGACAACACAAGACAGCGATGACTCAGTCCTTTCCTGCAAATAACAAGAGATTGCTTTAATGAGGAAACTTTTTCCAGTTCCCGCTTCTCCACTCACGTACAGTCGGACAGGCTTCAACGACGTACACGAGCACTCTTTCTTCTCATGACTTAATCCGTGCTCAATTTCCTTGGTAACTTCATCATATATTTTCCTCTGCTCAACGTTGAGTTGTTTTTCCAAGTCTTGTAAGTTAACTGAATCCTCCTGAGCATGTGCCATGGCTCTTTCTACTTCATTCATAGCAGTGGCAGCTTCATTTTCGATAATAGGTCCTCCAAGTGGATCTTGACTCAATGAAACAGAACTCTGACTGTCCTGAGAACTGTCTCTGGCAATCTCGGCTGCAATCGTTGCTTCCTGCTCAATTTCCAAAGTTAGCATTTCTTGATATTTAGAAAAAGCAGGACATTCTATGGACTCCTTGGCTGCATTGAAAGAGTCTTCGTAACAGAGGAAATCTCCAAGCAGTTCCTCTTCTGCACGCCAAGGCTTGAAAAGTTGCAAAAGTGCTAAATAGAAAAACTCCTTTTTTTCTGGAGATTCGCCACTTAATTTTCGATGGTTTACTAATTGGCATTTTCTTTGCTTGACCAGGCATCCCTCACTTCCAATTACAGCATACACTCCTTTCTCAATATCTTCTTTGATGTTCCTCTTGAATATATAATTTTGGAGAACCTCATATAGACAAATATTCTCAAGGTGACTGCTTCGATTTGGATAATATGTATCCAACATGTTGGTCTTCAAAATGTCGGTACTGTTTGGTTCCTTTTCTGCCAAATACTCAATTTCCCGAACAGGTTTTAGAACTCGATTTCGCGTTGCAGCAAGACCAAGACTCGCCCAAACGAGACTCCTGGATTTGGCATAGAGACTTGCTGAAGACAATCGATCAGAACATTCGTAAGCTCCGATTTCTCGATGCGACAACATCTTCAGACTGAAACTGTACAACTTCTTGCTGAGGCTCTTTTCATGGGAAATGTCCTCCCACATATCCTTCAGTTCGGTCTTTTCTTTTTTGGTGATGTAAGATGTCACATACCGAGCCACAGCCATACAGTTGTCAGCCACAAACTGTATATCCATGTTGGCATTCCACATGGACAAAATCACTGGGTTGTAGTCATTGATGTACTTGGACTCTTCGTTCCTTTTCAAATTGTATGTATTCTTGGGTGATTTCCTCGTCACATTATGTCGCAGCGAAGACATCAAACTGTTCACTCTTCCTTTAGAAATCACCGGTCGTGGAAAGTTGAAACGACATTTGGTGTAGAACTTGTCCTTGTTTCTGAATTTACGACGACAGTACTTTCCACAACGATGGCTTTGGAAACGTAGAACTTGTTCTCTTAGACTTTTCTTCTCCGTTGCGTTTGGAACAGCACACGTAGAATACTGTTCGATGAAATTCATCACTAAGTCATCCGGATCTGTTCCAAATTTAGGTGCATCCTTGATCCACAGCAACATATGTATATGAGGGGCACCTCTTGCTTGGTACTCCTTTCTCCAGAAGAAATCCAACACCTCTCCAAGAGGTGGATTCTTTTTATTTGTGATGAAAGACATCATAGCTTCAAATCTATGATTGAAGTACCTGCATACATTCACAGGATCCAAAGAACACAGTTCTCCAGGTGTCTTGAATTCAATGTTTTCAATATTTCCATTTGCCTCTCGTAGAAATTCAAGTAAGTCATCCCAGCCATACTCGGCACAGCTCAGAGTGAGGAACCATGTCGGAGTTCCTAAGTTCCTCAGCATACATTTTAAGTCACCATGACGACGGTACCAGTACTCATTAGTACCACGCTGACACGCCATGAGATTAATTAAGTGAGAATCCAAAATACTGTCTTGGACATTGACTTTATGCATAAAGTCACTTGCCGAGATGTTTCGCATCTGTATACCACTTTTTAAGATGTGGTTCACTGCATATGACAGTCCAGACAGATCGCTTTCAAACAGGAGATGAAACAAATAGGGAATGCATTGCCGAAACCTAGGATCTTCTGCATACAATCGTAAAGTCCGGTATTCAGACGCAGGAATTTCACGAGGTCGCTCATCATATCTTCCTCCTTGACCTGTGGGAAATAGCTGTGGGAAACACCGAGCTTCCAAACTTTCCTCCCAAACACTAATGGGACTCCCTTTGGCTTGTTTCATTTGAAACAACTCAATAGCATTCCCCATCACTTCCTTGGAATGCAAAGGATGAACACTATAATGTTCATATATTTCTTCACTTTTAGAGGCCTCTACTTTCTCAATTTGGCCAGCACACAAATCGCTATCCTCTTCATCACTTACTTCCTCTTCTGCAACATATACATTCTTATAGTACTTATTATTTTTCTTCAAATACACTGTTGCCTTTTTGACTTTCCTAACATCCACTAAATCTTGCCATATTTTCTTATTCTTTGTCGGAACCCCATTAACCAAGATAACCAGAGGTTCCTCTTCCACTTTTTCTATTCCAATTGTGTTAATGTTTTTGTTCAAATCTAGAGGCAAATAAACAACTCTTCCCTTTAATCCTCTCTGTAAATCTGCTGGAGGCAATTTCCCTGTCTTTGGCTCCATTCTTACAATAGCCTGAAAGGGATGGATACTTTGAATCAAAATAGATTCATAAGTATTTAAATCCTTCAATTCAGAAGGAATCTCAACCAATTCCAGATTATTATGAACTGCCCTAGCAGGCATCTGGTTTTGGTTTAATTTATTACAACAATAAGTACACACACGTTGATCCGATCCCAAATCAAAATAATTTTCTACCATCAAGTATGTGGCTAAATCCTTCCATTCACTATTATTTTCCCTTTCACTTTTTGCATATAAATCCACTACCTTAGTCTGATTCTTATAATAAGTGCGTCGACAACATACACAAGTGAAATTAGGCCTCTCACTTGATTTCATCTGAAACGTGGCAATTTCCTTCTGAAAATTATCTGTACTGGAAACCTGTACATTATCTTCCACATTACCCTCTACTTCAGGGTCAATTTGAACATTCTCATCTTTACTACCAAAGTAACAAAACTCAATTTCTTCACAAAGATTCTTCACATCTATTTCAGAACCATGCAAAAGAGCAGCACATAACTGTTTAAGCATAATTGCTGGACTCTTAGCATAATACAACATTCTCACTAATTTTCTCACTTTATTATGATGCACTGCTAGCATCCTGAAATGATGAAAAACACTCTGGCATACTCTCCTGGAAAGACAAGCCAGTGAATGACCACGCAAACCTGTCATTTGTCTCACTCTGCAAGGATCTAAATCTTGCAACAACTTCATTTTCTGCTTCAAACTTTTCTTATTAAATGTCCGTATAAAATCACATAGCAAATTGATGGAAACCTGTCGCACACTGCAAATAGAACTACACTTCCAAATGTACACAGGACCCTTAGGACGTCTTCCTAAAACCTCATCACTTAGCGCCTCTTCTGTCTCTGTTGTCACAAGTAGTTCTTTTTCAACTGGACAACCATCCTTCACTTCATAAGCTCGACCACTGATGTCAACTGCATGCACCAAATCATTATCCTGAAAATAAGTCTCCTCATTAAAAAATGCCTCAGAACTTGAACTATGCATCCATTCTCCAGAAAAAACTTCACAAAAGTTAGTACGATTTACTACTCTCTTCCATCTACTTTTTGTTTTGAAATCAGAAATTACCTTGCTTAGTTTCCTAATTCTATTGATTACCAAAATAAACAACTTTCGCTTGATTTCAAAAGCATGATCAATAATTTTCTCTACATTTTTCTTCTTCCTATAAAATGCCGCTTTCTGTTGGCCTTTCTTTTTAATATTTTTCAATAAATTAACTAATATCCTATTACGGAACATTCGTTGTCGAATGTCCCTAAACTGTTGTTTCCTTCTACTATCATGCACAGAGTTATCTCTTCCTCTACCAGTAACATTTGTGATGGGTCTCTCCTTTCCATTTAAATTACTTCTCTTTTTGTTAAGAGACACATTTTTTTGAGCAAAATTTTTTTTACTACAAATATTTCTTAAGAATGATTTCGTGCTCTTACCCGGACCTTTCTTGGTGTTTTGACAAGTATTTGGGGAAGAGGACTGCTGCAATAAAACATCATCCTGCTGTCTTTGACGTTTTCTAGCCTTTCGTATTCGACTTCTGGAAGGCATTTTCCAAACTATGAAAGAATCTGCAGTTGAATCTGTGAAAAAATATAATATAAAATGTTATTAACCACTATTACCAAACAGTAAATAAATAACAGTCATCTAAAACTTAATGCTGTACTAATTATTTAACATAGCAAATATTTTCCACCAGCACTGCATCACAAAAATGACACTCAATGGTACAAAACAGGCATACAACACTCATAAATCACTCCCTAATATTTTAAATCATTAATTCAGGATGACGATAAGATGTAGCCTATCTAAAGGTTTGTTTAGGCCCAGATCTTTGGACTGGGGTGAATGTGTGTCATTGATCCACATTCAGTCCATCACCTGTTTTGTTTATTTGAGGTGAGGCCAACACATGGTTGCAGATAAGATTTTCACTGAAAAAAAACCAAGGTAAAAAAACATGTGAAGGCCTACCAATGAAGTAAATCATTAAATGAAAACCAATACATTTCTGGAAATATGCACTACTAGTGCTTCATAAGATGTTTTGGATCATATTTATAAGTTATTTGAGTATCTAGTATGCTATTTTACATTCTTCATGGTGCAAATTTATTGTAAATACGCTCCCACCTGCGGTTGGCAAATTTAGATTTTGATTATGGGAGTTAGATAGGCATGTTAATAATTTCCCAAAAATGGTATATAACCCCAAACAACCTTTGAAGCAAATGCTCTTAGCCATGTTATCCACCTCCCATTGGATAACATGGCTAAGAAATGCTTGCAAATGTGATAAAAAAAGGCCTGCAATGCATGAATAACGCAGAAAAATCAGCGATATTCATGCATTTTCCAACAAATGCTCTTAGCCATGTTATCCACTTCCTATTAAATAACATGGCTAAGAACTGCTCAGGGCACCATGAGGAACGCTTTCCATTTAAAAAGGGAAAAATAACATCAAAGACACTAAAATGCCTTCTAAATATGAACCCAAACAACCTATGAAGCAATGTGAAAAAAAACTGCCGCAATGCATGAATATAGCAGAAAAATCAGCGATATTCATGCATTTTCCAGCAAATGCTCTTAGCCATGTTATCCACTTCCAATTAAATAACATGGCTAAGAACTGCTCAGGGCCCCATGAGGAACGCTTTCCATTTAAAAAGGGAAAAATAACATCAAAGACACTAAAATACCTTCTAAATATGAACCCAAACAACCTATGAAGCAATGTGAAAAAAACGGCCACAATGCATGAATATAGCAGAAAAATCAGCGATATTCATGCATTTTCCAGCAAATGCTCTTAGCCATGTGATCCACTTCCTATTAAATAACATGGCTAAGAACTGCTCAGGGCCCCATGAGGAACGCTTTCCATTTAAAAAGGGAAAAATAACATCAAAGACACTAAAATGCCTTCTAAATATGAACCCAAACAACCTATGAAGCAATGTGAAAAAAAACGGCCACAATGCATGAATATAGCAGAAAAATCAGCGATATTCATGCATTTCCCAGCAAATGCTCTTAGCCATGTTATCCACTTCCTATTAAATAACATGGCTAAGAACTGCTCAGGGCCCCATGAGGAACGCTTTCCATTTAAAAAGGGAAAAATAACTTCAAAGACACTAAAATGCCTTCTAAATATGACCCCAAACAACCTATGAAGCTCTAACAGTACATATCCTGAAATTTAATTCATTTCAAAATTCGTTTTTAAACACAGCATATAAATCAATTGTATACCTGCATTCATGAAGAAATGACTAAAAATGTCCTTGAGACACATGAAAGTGTTTTCTGGAATGCCCTAGCACCATTTTTGGGACACTATTAACATGGCTAGGTAACTCCCATAATCAAAATCTAAATTTGCCAAGCACAAGTGGGAGCGTATTTACAAGACACTTGTCCCATGAGGAACACTTTACATTTTAAAAGGCGAACACAACATCTTAGACACTCAAATACCTTATAAATATGGCCCAAAACAACCTATGAAGCTCTAGCAGTACATATCTAGAAATGTAATTGATTTCTTAAATCGTTTTTAAAAGCAACATATCTGTTTCAGCTTACATAACAGACCATGAAATGGCCTCCATGTATTACAATATCTTGTGTAACTGCATGCCAGAATGTTACACCAAATATGCAATTATAATTTCTCTTTGAAACTAATTCTATTAGTATATCACTAGAGACAAAACCACATTTTAAAAACACAGCTTTCTTCATCATTTTCTCCTTAAATCATACTATTCTCTATCTAAATTAAATAAATCTTTTCTCACCTTAGCAAATATTTTTTGAGTTTTGAAAACAGTCTCAGAAATACACCAAATTGTCTTCAGCAGAAGAAAAAGGATGCACTCCAAAGGCTGCAGCTATTGAAAGCACAGAAATACAGATATTCTTTTCACATATCTCTCATATTAGCCAATCATACCTCTTCCCTCACTTTTTTCAAATCAAAACCCTTCCCCCCTCTGCCCTGTCTGCCTTGTTTCCATAGCAACCACCTCCTGGAAGACCTCTCATGTTTGCAAATTCACACAACAATGTTTCAATTGAACTCTGAACTCTCAGTGCACCTGCGTATCCAGTGCAATCTTTCATTAAATGTTTCTTCCTTGACCATTCAAATTACATCTTTCAAAGAACACATCCATGCACCCTAACTTTCTGTTTTCAGAAATGGAAATGCACCAATCACTGCTAATGAATCATTAGCATTGTAAATCCACAGTTTTTTTTCTTTAGAAACTCCTACTGTTTCAACTGCCCTTTCATTACCACACTTCATCTGACTGCAGAACAACCTTCTTCCACCATGTTTAACGTCTGGATTGTTGGACATAGTTACATCCACTGGGCTCAAAGGTATGCTGAGAGCAGAAATTTACACAACCTCAATTTACAAGATGTGGAAATTAAGTGGTTGGGCCAAAGAGGATTAAAATGTCACCAATTGATACCATTGGTGAAAACCTTTATGCATTTGCCAAAACCTGACCTGTTAATAGTGCACTGTGGAGGTAATGATTTGGGCACTTTGACAGGGGTAGGTCTGGAAATGCTTTTAAAGGACACCTTGGAGCAATTAATGGCACTTTTTCCTCAAACTGCCTTGGTATATTCCAATATATGCCAAAGACAGAAATGGAGGTGGTCCAACCAATTTTGTCCACAAATTGAGAAAGCGAGGAAGCATGTAAACAAATCTGTTTCAGCTTACATGAGAGACCATGGAATGGGCTCTCTGTACAACAATAACTTGCGTTACTACATGCAAGATATCTACAGAGGAGATGGAGTTCACTTCTCAGATGAGGGCAACAGAATTTTCATTCTGAATTTAAGACTCTGCATTGGTACCTACTTATAAGTACCTAAATGTACCATAAACCCAAAAGCTCTTCTCAGAGCTACCCTACATCTGATCACTCACAATTATTATTTTTCTCTAACTTTTTTCACTAATTTTCCACAAAATTCGCTCCCCGGAGCGCTACCCGGTTCGCTAACCGAAAGCTAACCTCGCGGAATTTTTTTAAAAAAAAATTTTTTTCCGCACATATAAGCCTCCTCAGCCACGCTCAGAAAACCTAGGGGGTCAAGATAAGTCTACCATGACCCCTTCTACCCATTCTAAACATTATTTGCCCTCCATCTTGTATCTTAATGCGAACGAAACACAAAATGGTGGACTCCCGTGACGCTTAAGGTTCGCTAACCGGGCAGCTTCCCGGAAAGCGGTCCTAAAAAAAGGCGGGAAAGTAATTTACAGAATAACGACTAGAAACACTCTCACCAAATATAGATTAGCTCATACTACATAACAATCCCTTCCATTCTCACAAATTTCATTGAAATTCCATTTAGCCATTTAGCCTGTAGACCTCTCCAAGTACCGTGAGGTAAATTACTTCACAAAACACATCTGAATTGTTGGAATTGACAACCAATGAAAATGTTACTTTCATTTTCTACTTTTATTACCTGACATTTGATTGGTTATATACCTGTATATATATAAAGGGAGAGAAGGAAACACAGCCATTTTGACTACTACTTCTTGTTGTACCTCCTATTTCAAAAGCTTCAAAAAACTTCAACTTCTTTGTGAAGGTAAGTTATAATTTAATATATTGTGCACTATGACTTAATATAGTAGACTTTTTCTGCTACATATACACTATCCCTCTGTAGTAGTAGTGTCTTGGTTAAATCACATACACTTTTTTTTAGTCCTATTTCCACTCTCATACTATACACTGCCAAAAGATAAATTCACTGATAAAAACTGCCTATCTAAAATTAATCCCAACAGTGCCCTATCTCTACTAATATATATTTTTTTAATCCAAATTTCAGGCAAAATGGAAGGCGAGCAGCAAGTTTCATTTTCGATTGAACTGAAGGAGAGCAGCCAAGACAAACTTGATGACTTTATGGATGACAGTAGAGACCACGAACTTCTACAATGTGTTGAAGCAGTAGACAACTTGCTTCAAAATGAAAAACAATTACACCCTATAATAAATTATGACATTTCTGACAATGAAATGTTAGAAAATTTAATAAAGTATGAAACACAATCATAATAAAAAAAATAAATAAATAAAGAAAACAAAAAAAAACAAGAAAAACAACAAACAATTAACATACAGTATTAGAAAAGTCTTTCATTCTTTTATCCATAAAGTTCGCTGCCCAGAAAGCTATCCGGTTCGCGAACTTGGCGCTTACCACGCAAAAAAAAATTTTTTTTTTTGGACCCTCCTAGGCCCTTTTAAAACCTCCACATAAAACCTAGGGGGTCAACGAGGATCTACTATGCCCCCTTATGGTAATTTCCCCCTTTGTTTTGGCCTCCTCTTGTCTCTCGATCCTACCGAGAGACAAGATGGCGGCCGCTCCGGACTGTTTAGAATGTTGACAGACACCGGAGGGCCAATCAGCTTCTCATCGCAAAGTTCCGTTACGCGAAAGGTTCGCTAACCGGATAGCTGCCCGGAGCGCTGTTACAGATATATATCTTGATTTAAACGTTAATTTCTCAAAATCCACTGAAGCACATATATTGAGACCTAGCAAAGGCACATCGGGCTAACAGTCCCTACAATTTTGCCAAGTTTCGTGAAAATCCATTCAGCCGTTCGGGCTAAAAGTGAGTCCAACCGCCCTATGGAAATTAACATGGGAAAAAGGCGTTTTGGGACCCCCCTTTTTTCTCGGCCCCCCCTCCACAAAACCCCCCCAAATTTTCAAGGTCTGCTCAGAAACAAAATGTGCCATTTTCCTGAAAATTTCAGCCAATTCCGTCCACGAACGCAAAAGTTATTAGGCATAGAATTTTCAGAAATCCCATAGGGAAAAAATCCTAACTATATATACCTACTGGCGACCGCCAGTAGGTAATATATATATATATATATATTATATATATAAATATATATAAAGTTAGGCAGAATAAAACTATTTCTACCTAAGGACATACATTTATTATATTTGGTACTTGGAATTTAGGGCTTGAGATTTAGGCTCATGATATTATCTAGTCGATATTCTGGTGGAATACTACTCATATCACTTGTAAGATTCACATGTGTGTTGTGTGTTCAGCCAAAGGCATCACAACAATCACATGCGTGGGGCCCGATTTAGCTACACTTTGCACAGGTGCAATGTCACAAAAATAACTTTGTGTGAAGGGTGCACTTTCAGGAAAAAACTATGCTAAATATCACACATTGTGTAAGAGCATAGATACAGGACCTAAAATGTGCCAGCAAAACGGAAAGAGCAAAAGCGCAATACCTTAGGAGATAGATCACTATCCCACTATCTCCCTTTTTATGCAATGCAGTGCAACAACGTTGGTTGATGATCTGCATTGCTTGATTTCTTAGTCAAATTATCCCTAAATATTCAGGTCATCTGAACTGTGATATCTGTCTAAATCCTAAACAAAAAACGCAGTGCCTCTCTCTGTCAGTCCTGCTTAAAGCCTTTAGCTCCCAAGTTAATAGCATATTAACTTGCCCACATTCTATCTGCCAAGGAAAAGAGAGAGAGAGTCCCATAGTGTAGAAATTATAGAGATTCATCTTTCTATGTTCTCTTGGAAGGAGATCAGGTAAATGTCCAAGTGCCTGATTTGAATTTCAGAGTTCCTGTTTTTTTTTTTAAGCCCTTTGTTTCTCCCTATCTACTTGATGTCTTATTTGCTTAATACTCTGATTATTCTTTCAGTTTTGAAAATATTGAGAGGATTCTTAGTTATTATGTTTTTTTATTTAGGGGCTGTGTATGATTTCAGTCGGAGGTGCCTCCAACCGACATCTCTGTGGTTTCAGAACCAACTGCCCTTCGGTGGGTGTTCTGAAACTGCAATTACTATGCAACTGCACTTTTCTCAATGGAGTTTGTGCAGCAAAAGCTATCATAGAGAAATGGGAGTCACTATAATCATTATCCTCATGGTGCCTGCCACACAGTGCAGGGATTTACAGGGGGCACAATTGGTGCCCTCTGTCCAAAACCGGAGGCCGCGGAAGGAGGAGGGCCCTGCTAGGGACCCCGCAAAGTCACTTTCCAACCAGCCTTCCATGTCAGAAAATTCCAGACATGTTTTCCATGTCAGAAAACCTGCCATGGAAAGCCTATGGGAAACCGACCTCATAATCTCCACAGCTGAAACACCATCTGTAAGGAATTATGTGGTAGCTACGGCTAGCCGATGGACTCCTTGATCCAGTTGGAAGCCATTTGGATTGACTGGCCAGTTTCTACTAAACCACTGTCATTGAAATATGGCAGTTGTACTTTAAACCCAGAATGTAAGTCGGTAAGCCTCCGACGAAAGGTCGAATGCTTACCAACCAACATCCAAATCAGGCATTTAGTTGATAATTATTTATGTGCTGTTTAAACCACATACGTGTATTTCTTGATTTAATTAAATATATTTTGTAATGAGAATGAAAATTGTAGGTTATTTTCATTTCATTCAAATTTAAATTGTACATATATTGAAGAAAAGTGTTACATAGTTTAATTATTGTAAAATATGTTATTAAAATGTTATTGTAATATTCTTCAGTTTAAAGTTGAAACATTAGTTTTATACTTTTTCAATTATGAGTTTTTAAAGAATTTATGGAGTGGAGTGGAGCTTGCGTATGATCTAAGATACGAGCGGCCTGAATATCACTGGCACCTGGGTCTCTATCAGCTGTGTTCTCAGGGTCCTGAGGGCAGACTGCATCTTAAATGTTAGATTTCTGCATTTCTTATGTCTAACAGTCATCATGCGTGCCCTCACCTTGCTCTAGCGGGGCTTTACCTGAAGGCACTGGATACTGTCTTCCCCCCACCCTATCCAGCTTGTGCTGCCATAGAGTGTGGCTGCCCTCTGCACTCATGGCTGCATCCTTCACACCATCAGGCTTCCCTGACAGTGAGGGTGGCCTGCAGCCATTTGCCCCATGGATTGCATGGTAGAGCTTTCAAGTTTACAAGCTATATGTGCCACTGATACTATGTAGGCAGTGGTGAATCTTGGATGCCCAAGGGTGCTGCAACTCCCACCCATGACTCCATATATGGGATATATTCCTGGACAGAGAGGTAGGCCTGCAGCATCAGGGGAATGAGCTCCTCAGGGCATATGATGTGTTGTCATGAAATACCTTTGGTGAAACATTTTGTGACTATGTGTGGTTTTTCATAGATGTGCTAATTTCATGCACTTGTAGATTGCTCAGATCACAGCCGGAAGATTTATTAAAAAAGAAAAAAGGATCTTATTTACTTTTCAGAAGATAGGACAACTGTCAGTTGACTTTTACCCTTCCAATTGTGTTACACATGAATGAAGTTATGGTGTTACATTACAAACTTGTCAAATGTGATGCTTCCATCAAGTGGTACTACTTGAAGACCTTCTTCCATTCTGAACACTACTCTGAAATCTGTGCTGCATTTCAATGCTCATTGACAAACTTGAATTCTCGCCATATTCTGAAACAAAGTCCAATCAATTTTCGACTCTGAAGTTTTGTTTTGCTCTCTTGTTGATTTAACACCTAATGCATTATCATACTTGTATGCCTTCCTTGAGTCTCCCCATTGGAAGGGAGAATTGTACTTATTGTTATAATACTTTGATTGCTAAGTTTCAAATTCCATCATGCACATGTTTCTCTAGTATGAATTCCTGTCATATTCTAAAACAAGATCAAATTGATGTTACATGTTGGTTGCTTTGTGGAACTTCAGTGCACTCCTTTAGTCAGATAGTTGGAGGAAGGACTAAAACTGCTCTCCTCTGCATCATGCCTTTAATAGTTCTTGGCAGGAGCGGTTAAGAAATCACTGGTGTAAAATGTGTTCCTTCTTTAACAATGATGCCACTCAGCTAGCTTGACCTGAAATATACTGAGGAATTTAATGGGGATGAAACTCTGCCATGGCCGGTCCAAATTCCTGGTGTAAAAGGAGGAGGCTTTTTGAGGGGTTAGCTACCCCAACTCGTAAAAAAAAATCTTACCTACAGAACTATCAACCAGAAGACATCCCAGCCTTGGGGAAAGAGGAATCTCCTTCACAGAGAGCTATGATGCCTTGTGGCGAAAGCCAGACAACCATAGGAGCCACGAAGATGACTAAGACCATCACCATGGGAACATAGGACATGAGGACTATGTACCAGACATGCAAGACAGCCCAAGTGGCAGTGAAGATGGAAAAATTAAAACTGGCCCTGCTTGGCATCAGCGAGACCAAGTGGACACAGCCAAGACAGAAAAGACTGACTTCAGGCAGAATGCTGCTTTAGTCTGGACATGCACAAGAGAAGACCCAGCACACTCAGGGAGTAGCACTGATGATAACACCAGCATCAGACAGAGCTCTGAATGGGTGGGAAGCTCTTGCTTCCTGAATCATCACAGGGACCTTCTGCAAAAAGAATAATGGATCAACACAAATGTAAACTATTGCTATGCAGCCATAAATGACTTCAAAAGAGAAGAAAAATAAAAAATTTACAACAGATTATAGTCCATTCTGGAGTAATGCCTTGAGAGAGACTTCACCATACTGATGAGAGACACAATGCGAAGAATGGAAGCAGCAACCTTGGGTACAAATAAGTCATGAGCAACCATAGACTTGGCAACATGTAGGAGATTGGTGAAAGGCTCACAGATCAAGGTTCCCTGAACAGTCTGGTGCTAGGCAATAGTGTATTCCATCACAAGAGAATACACAAGGAAATGTAAGTGTCCCCAGACCATTTAAGTAAGAATAAGATTGACCATGTGTGTATTGCCAAGAAGCTCCAGAGGTTCCTGCATGATGTGAGAATACTGAGAGGAGCAGATATGGTATCAGACCATCACCATGTAATGGCCAGGCTAAAGCTCAAACTGAAGAAAGCATTGATGATTTGAACCAGCAAACCAACACCAGTGATGTAACACCAGAATCCTCAAGGATGCACACAACACCAGTTAATACTCAGTTACCCTCAGTAACAAGTTTCAGGTCCTGCAAGAACTAGCGGACCACAGAGACACAGTAGACAGAAGATCTATGAATAAGTAACTTGGCAGGATTACCTGCCAGGAGGTACTGGTCCAAAGAAATACCACCATAATGAATGGATATCCACTGGGACTCTTCACAAAATCTAAGTGTGAAATTTACAGTAAAATAATACCACATGTCTACCTAAATAGGTATGGCAGACATTAAGCTATTTTTCGGATGGCCAAGGGAAGTAAGGGCTGTCAGAGAAGTTTGGCCACAGTGGAGACTGTACTCTCTGCTGTAGCCAAGCTGAATGTTTGCTTTTATTTGAATGGGGCATGTGGCCCTTGTATTGGTGGTATATATAACCTGTCATCATTGTGATGATTGCTTCAACGGTCACTTTCTACATTTGGCCTTTAATCACTCCTATATGAAATGCTCCTTTTAGCATTGATGTTTTTCCTAAAAGGTGAATACAACTCATTATGTTTTCATATTCACAGCACGCCTTACATTTATTGCATTTAGTAAAACCTGCTTTTGGTTGTACCCTGACTTCTTTTCCTTTGTGATGTCACTCTATAAAAAATGTTCTGTCCTCAAGAAATCCTATCTATATGTGATAAATGTTGCCCTAGTCATGAATAGACATCTGCGTCTTGGCTGAACCATTGAGTCCAGATGTGGCTGACAGTTTGTGAATATTCTAGCGTGTTCCTTGCGGGATGGAAACTTCCAATGTTGATTAAATATATAATCAACATTGCAAGTTTCCATCCTGCAAGGAAAATGCACACTATCAATGACCAGATCACCAAAATGTGTCCGGTTTTGCCCAGGCCACCCGCGCACATTTTCCAAAGGTCTTTCAGCTATATAAATCTGTGGTAAGCAACTTCGGGTGCACCTTTTACTTATCAGATTGAAACTTGCAATGTTGATTTAAATCTCACTCAGACAGTGCACTGCTGCTAATTGATCATGGGATCTGTCTTTGGGGCTATATAGTTACACACACACACACCCATACACCCACACACATACACACGTCTCTCTCAATATATATATATATATTATATATGTATTTGGGTATGCACACACACACACACACATATATATAGTATACATATATACACATACACACACGCATACATATACACTCACATGTTTTGACATACATAAACACACATACATATCTACGTATATACACAAAGACACACTTACATATCTAACAAAAACAAAACCATCTCGGGCAACTACATTCATTTTACATTTTGCATTCCCATAATCCTTTCATCAAACACTTTTTGAGCAAATACTGTACAAAAGATATAAGTCTTTCATAATCATTTAAAGATTGTAAAGATGTCCCACCTCGGGTGCTGTTGCACAGGATCCTGAAGTCTAGAAAAGCAATTCAGTAGACAAACAAAAATTTAAAATATATTTCATACCACATATAAAAATACTTTTCCAAAATATGATTTTCTGCTCAGAAAATACAACCAAACACATTGCTGTTATGAATGTTACATATATCTATTTTCGAATGTTTACACTCCTTGGTATACATTAATATGATAATAGATGATAAAAGATCATTGCGCTCCAATGCACAAAAACATCTTTGCGTTCCCAGGGTACACAAGGAAAGAAGTGGAGGTTGCTCCTTTTTTGCACCAAACTCTGGAACCCATTGCCCATGACCCTACGATTTGCTCCTTCTGAATACTTTCTTCACAAACTGCTAAAGACTTCTCTTTTTGATGCATAAACTTTCAGTTGTGGTTTAACTAGTCTTCTTCTCTCATATAATTGGGCGGCTAGTGCTGGATACTTCTTTGGTAGCAGCTGCATGCTTTAGAAATGTTATCATAGTGTATTATATTGTATGATATACCTGGACTCTGATCTACTTTGCTCCTTTTCCCTGTCACTCTGAATCAATCTCACAGGGGCTGAAAATATTTATTTACTTATTTACTCATCCCCATGGACTTTTTTTTTGGGGGGGGGGGGGTTATTTGGCAATCTTAGCTGGAATGAATCCTTCCATCTTATAGCTCTTTGATAATGAATAATTCTCTTGTACACGGATAATGTTGTACTCACTATAAATACTTTGGAGCAAGAACATTGCAGCACATAAATACCATGGGATCAGATTTAATTACTCTCTCCCCATGGTGGAGAGGCTAATAACTTAATTTCTAAATGACCTCAAAGATGGCAATCATTTATAAAGGTATTTAAAGGAACTGCAGCTGCAGTGGTTCCTGTCAAATACTTTTAATGTTTGCTTCAGGGCTGCATAGGAAGCATGCAGCCTTGTAGCAAACAGCATTCTTTTCAAATCGAAAATACCAAGACAGGATTTTCTTTCTGAAAAGAAGAGATATAATGCTTCCCTCATCATGTGAGTCTTCTCCCAGGGCAGGGGGAGCACATTACTTTTAATGTTCTTCACTACCGGAATTTACAGTAAAAAACTTGCTACATGTCTGCCTAAATAGGTCAGGAGGACATGTAGCTATTTCTCTGATGGCCCTGCAAAGTATGGGCTGTCAGAAACGTTTGGCCACTGTGGAGACCGTACTCACCACTGTGGCCAAACTGAAGGTCTGCTGTTATTTAAATAGGGCAGGCGGACCTTCGTATTGGTGGTACATTTAACCTGTCATCATTGTGATCGATTGCATATACCGCCAATTTATATATTTAGCCCTTATTCACTCCTATATGCAATGCTACTTTTAACATTGATGTTTTTCCTGCAAAGTGAATAAAACTCATTATGTTTTCATATTGTCTGCCTGCCTCACATTTTTTGCATTTAGTAAAATCTGCTTTTGGTTTTACCCTGACTCCCTTTCCTTTGTGATTTCACTCTACACAAGTTGATCTCTCCTCACGCAAGCCTCCCTATATGTAATCAGTGATGTCCTGGTCATGAGTGTCCGCATAGTAGGGTCGCATTTCACGAAATGCCAGTGCTATGTTACCCCATGGAGTTGGCAATATTGGGCTTATTTACTGGGCTGTCACATGTGATATACACTATGTACAGAATGGAGAGGATGGTATCTGATTTTTGATGAACACAACCACGATTATTGGATAGATATTAATTTCGGACTAACTATATTTGTTATTGAATTTTTACAGGGTTAAGTCCAGAATGACAAAAGCAGAATTTTGTTTGGGAAAGGAGACTCTGAACATTTTTTTATTAACATTTCATTGATTTAATATGTTGTAGATTGAATTGTCTTTATCCTACACTTCATTTGGGAGGTTTGTTTAATATTGTGTAGATTGCATTGTTTTTCTCTTCCACTTTATGTAGTTATTGCTTTACTGGTTTTGATTTCACTTTGTGCAACACTTTGAACTTTGCCTCTCATAAGATGGCACTGGCTGTAGCATCTACGTGGGTCTGCTTTCTGTTCGGTTTTATTTAAAATCTGTACTTCACTATTGTCGTCATGTGAACACTTCATGGGTAATGAAGAATAAATATCCTTTGCTCCTCTATTGTGTGTGTGTGTTTTCCTCTAATAACATGTTTTGAAATTGATTTTGTATCTATATACACATGCACACACCCACAGCACACAGATATAAATAATGGTTAAGGTACATATATATGTATATATATATATATATATATATATATATATATATATATATATATATATATATATATATATATATATATATATATAAAGTTAGGCAGAATAAAACTATTTTTACCTTAGGACATACATTTACTCTATTTGGTACTTGGAATTTAGGGCTTGAGATTAAGGCTCATGATATTATCTAGTCGATATTCTGGTGGAAAACTACTCATATCACTTGAAAGATTCACATGTGTGTTCAGCCAAAGGCATCACAACATTCACATGCTTGGGGCCAGATTTAGCTACACTTTGCACAGGTGCAGTGTCACAAAAATAACTTTGTGTGAAGGGTGCACTTTCAGGAAAAAAACGATGCTAAATATTACACATTGTGTAAGAGCATAGATACAGGACCTAAAATGTGCCAGCAAAACGGAAAGAGCAAAAGCGCAATACCTTAGGAGATAGATCTATTCCCACTATCTCCCTTTTTATGCAATGCAGTGCAACAACGTTGGTTGATGATCTGCATTGCTTGATTTCATAGTAAAATCATCCCTAAATATTCAGGTCATCTGAACTGTGATATCTGTCTAAATCCTAAACAAAAAACGCAGTGCCTCTCTCTGTCAGTCCTGCTTAAAGCCTTTAGCTCCCAAGTTAATAGCATATTAACTTGCCCACATTCTATCTGCCAAGGAAAAGAGAGAGAGAGTCCCATGGTGTAGAAATTATAGAGATTCATCTTTCTATGTTCTCTTGGAAGGAGATCAGGTAAATGTCCAAGTGCCTGATTTGAATTTCAGAGTTCCTGTTTTATTTTTTTGAAGCCCTGTTCATAATTCCTTATCTTTGTTTCTCCCTATCTCCTTGATGTCTTATTTGCTTAATACTCTGATTATTCTTTCAGTTTGAAAATATTGAGAGGATTCTTAGTTATTATGTTTTTTATTTAGGGCCTGTGTATGATTTCAGTCGGAGGTGCCTCCAACCGACATCTCTGTGGTTTCAGAACCAACTGCCCTTCGGTGGGTGTTCCGAAACTGCAATTACTATGCAACTGCACTTTTCTCAATGGAGTTTGTGCAGCAAAAGCTACCACAGAGAAATGGGAGTTACTGTAATCATTATCCTCATGGTGCCTGCCACACAGTGCAGGGATTTACAGGGGGCACAATTAGTGCCCTCTACCCAAAAACGGAGGCCGCGGAAGGAGGGGGGCCCTGCTAGGGACCCCACAAAGTCACTTTCCAACCAGCCTTCCATGTCAGAAAATTCCAGACATGTTTTCCATGTTGGAAAACCTGCCATGGAAAGCCTATCGGAAACCGACCTCATAATCTCCACAGCCGAAACACCATCGGTAAGGGATTACGTGGTAGCTACGGCTAGCCGATGGACTCTTTGATCCAGTTGGAAGCCATTTGGATTGACTGGCCAGTTTCTACTATAACCACTGTCATTGAACTATGGCAGTTGGACTTTTAAACCCAGAATGTCAGTCGGTAAACCTCCAACGAACGGTCGAATGCTTACCGACCAACATCCAAATCAGGCATTTAGTTGTTAATTATTTATGTGCTGTTTAAACCACATACATTTATTTCTTGATTTAATTAAATATATTTTGAAATGAGAATGAAAATTGTAGGTTATTTTCACTTCATTCGAATTTAAATTGTACATATATTGAAGAAAATTGTTACATAATTTAATTATTGTAAAATATGTTATTACAATTTTATTGTAATATTCTTCAGTTTAAAGTTGAAACATTAGTTTTATAATTTTGCAATTATGAGTTTTTTGAAGAATTTAAGGAGTGGAGTGGAGCTTGAGTATGATCTAAGTTACGAGTGCCCTGAATATCTCTGGCACCTGGGTCCCTATCAGCTGTGTTTTCAGGCTCCTGAGGGCAGACTGCATCATGTGTGCCCTCACCTTACTCTAGTGGGCATTTACCTGCTGCACTTGATACTGTCTTCCCCCCACCCTATCCAGGTTCTGCTGCCATAGAGTGTGGCTGCCATCTGCACTCATGGCTGCATCCTTCACACCATCAGGCTTCCCTGACAGTGAGGGTAGCCTGCAGCCATTTGCCCCATGAAGGTCTGCCATACATGGATGGCATGGTAGAGTTTGAAAGCTTACATGCTATATGTGTCACTGATGCTATGTAGATAGTGGCGAATCTAGGATGCCCTAGGGTGCTGCAACTCCCACCCATGACTCCCTATATGGGATATACTCCTGGCAGGACAGGTAGGCCTGCAGCATCAGGGGAATGAGCTCCTCTGTGTGTATGATGTGTTGTCAGGAAATACTTTTGATGAAACATGTTGTGACCATGTGTCTATGGTTTTCATAGATGGGCTAATTTCATGCACTTGTAGATTGCTCAGATCATAGCCGGAAGATTTATTAAAAAAGAAAAATGGAGCTCATTTACTTTTCAGAAGATAGGACAACTGTCAGTTGACTTTTACCCTTCCAATTGTGTTACACATGAATGACGTTATGGCGTTACATTACAAACTTTTCAAACGTTATGCTGCCATCAGGTGGTACTACTTGAAGACCTTTTTCCATTGTGAACACTACTTTGAAATCTGTGCTGGATTTCAATGCTCATTCACAAACTTGAATTCTTGTCAGATTCTGAAACAAGGTCCAATCAATTTTCGACTCTGAAGTTTTGTTTTGCCCTCTTGTTGTTTTAACTCATAATGCATTATGATACTTGTATGGCTTCCATATATATTATATATGTATTTAGGTAAGCACACATACACACACACACACACACATATATATATATAATATACATATACACACACACACACACACACACATATACACTCACATGTTGATACATACATACACACACATACATATATACATATATACACACAAATACACATTTACATATCTAAGAAAAACAAAACCATCTCGGGCAACTACATTCATTTTACATTTTGCATTCCCACAATCCTTTCATCCAACAATGTTTGAGCAAATAATGTACAAAACATATGCAGTCTTTCATAATCCTTTAAAGATTGTAAAGATGTCCCACCTCGGGTCCTGTTCCATAGGATCCTGAAGTCTAGAAAAATAATTTAGTAGACAAACACAAATTTAAAATATATTTCATACCACATATAAAAATACTTTTCCAAAATATGATTTTCTGCTCAGAAAAGACAACCAAACACATTCCTGTTATGAATGATACATACATCTCTTCACCAATCTTTACACTCCTTGGTATACATTAATATGATAACAGATGATAAAAGATTATTTTGCTCCAATGCGCTAAGACATCCTTGCGTTCCCAGGGTACACAAGGAAAGAAGAGGAGGTTGCTCCTTTTTTGCCACCAAACTCTGGAACCCATTGCCCATGACCTTACGCTTTGCTCCTTCCAAATAATTTCTTCAAAAACTGCTAAAGACTTCTCTTTTTGATGCATAAACTTTCTGTTGACGTTTAACTAGTCATCTTCTCCTATACAATTGGGCGGCTAGCACTGGATACTTCTTTGGTAGCAGCTGCATGCTTTAGAAATGTTATCATAGTGTATTATATTGTATGATATACGTGAACTCTGATCTACTTTGCTCCTTTTCCCGGTCACTCTGAATCAATCTCACAGGGGCTGAATATATTTATTTAATTATTTATTCTCATCCCCCATGGACTTTTTTTGGGGGGGGAATCATTTGCCAATCTTAGCTGGAATCTTTCCATCTTATAGCTCTTTGATAATGCATAATTCTCTTGTACACGGATAATGTTGTACTCACTATAAATACTTTGGAGCAAGAACATTGCATCATATAAATAACATGGGCTCAGATTTAATTACTCTGTCCCCATGGCAGAGAGGCCAATAACTTAGTTTCTAAATGACCCCAAAGATGGCAATCATTTATAAAGGTATTTAAAGGAACTGCATCTGCAGTGGTTCCTGCAAAATCCTTTTACTGTTTGCTTCAGGGCTGCAAAGGAAGGATGCAGCCTTGTAGCAAACTGCATTCTTTTCAAAACGAAAATCCCAAGACAGGATTTTCTTTCTGAAAAGAAGAGATATAATCCTTCCCTCATCATGTGAGTCTTCTCCCAGGGCAGGGGGAGCACAATACTTTTAATGTTCTTTATTACCAAAATTTACAGTAAAAAACTTGCTACATGTCTGCCTAAATAGGTCAGGAGGACATGTAGCTATTTCTCTGATGGCCCTGCAAAGTATGGGCTGTCAGAAACGTTTGGCCACAGTGGAGACCGTAGTCACCACTGTGGCCAAGCTGAAGGTCTGCTGTTATTTAAATGGGGCAGGCAGACCTTCGTATTGGTGGTACATTTAAAATGTCATTATTGTGATGGCTTGCATATACCGACAATTTATAAATTTGGCCCTTATTCACTCCTATATGCAATGCTCCTTATATCATTGATGTTTTTCCTACAAGGTGAATAAAACTCATGATGTTTCTATATTGAGTGCATGCCTCACATTTTTTGCATTTAGTAAAAGCTGTTTTTGGTTTTACCCTGACTCCCTTTCCTTTGTGATGTCACTCTATACAAGTTGCTCTCTCCTCACGCAAGCCTCCCTGTATGTAATCAGTGATGTCCTGGTCATGAGTGTCCGCATAGTAGGGCCGCATTTCACTAAATGCCAGTGCTATGTTACCCCATGGAGTTGGCAATGTTGGGCTTATTTACTGGGCTGTCACATGTGATATACACTATTTACTGAATGGAGAGGATGGTATCTGATTTTTGATGAACACAACAAAGATTATTGGATAGATATCAATTTCCCACTAACTATATTTGTTATAGAAATTTTAAAGGGTTAAGTCCAGAATGACAAAAGCAGAATTTTGTTTGGGAAAGGAGACTCTGAACAATATTTTATTAACATTTCATTGATTTAATATGTTGTAGATTGAATTGTCTTTATCCTACACTTCATTTGGGAGGTTTGTTTAATATTGTGCACATTGCATTGTTTTTCTCTTTCACTTTATGTAGTTATTGCTTTACTGGTTTCGATTTCTTTTTGTGCAACACTTTGAACTTTGCCTCTCATAAGATGGCACTTGCTGTAGCATCTACTTGGGTCGGCTTTCTGTGTTGTTGAATTTGGTTTTATTTAATATCTGTACTTCACTATTGTCGTCATGTGAACACGTCATGTGTAATGAAGAATAAATATCCTTTGCTCCTCTGTTGTGTGTGTGTTTTCCTCTAATAACATGTTTTGAAATTGGTTTTGTATCTATATACACATGCACGCACCCACACACAGATATAAATAATGGTTAAGGTAAATATATGTATATATATATAAAGTTAGGCACAATAAAACTATTTTTACCCCAGTACGTACCTTCATTATGTTTGGTACTTGGAATTTAGGGCTTGAGATTTAGGCTCATGATATTATGTAGTCGATATTCTGGTGGAATACTACTCATATCACTTGTAAGATTCACATGTGTGTTCAGCCAAAGGCATCACAACATTCACATGCTTGGGGCCAGATTTAGCTACACTTTGCACAGGTGCAGTGTCACAAAAATAACTTTGTGTGAAGGGTGCACTTTCAGGACAAAAACTATGCTAAATATTACACATTGTGTAAGAGCATAGATACAGGACCTAAAATGTGCCAGCAAAACGGAAAGAGCAAAAGCGCAATACCTTAGGAGATAGATCTATTCCCACTATCTCCCTTTTTATGCAATGCAGTGCAACAACGTTGGTTGATGATCTGCATTGCTTGATTTCATAGTAAAATCATCCCTAAATATTCAGGTCATCTGAACTGTGATATCTGTCTAAATCCTAAACAAAAAACGCAGTGCCTCTCTCTGTCAGTCCTGCTTAAAGCCTTTAGCTCCCAAGTTAATAGCATATTAACTTGCCCACATTCTATCTGCCAAGGAAAAGAGAGAGAGAGTCCCATGGTGTAGAAATTATAGAGATTCATCTTTCTATGTTCTCTTGGAAGGAGATCAGGTAAATGTCCAAGTGCCTGATTTGAATTTCAGAGTTCCTGTTTTATTTTTTTGAAGCCCTGTTCATAATTCCTTATCTTTGTTTCTCCCTATCTCCTTGATGTCTTATTTGCTTAATACTCTGATTATTCTTTCAGTTTGAAAATATTGAGAGGATTCTTAGTTATTATGTTTTTTATTTAGGGCCTGTGTATGATTCAGTCGGAGGTGCCTCCAACCGACATCTCTGTGGTTTCAGAACCAACTGCCCTTCGGTGGGTGTTCCGAAACTGCAATTACTATGCAACTGCACTTTTCTCAATGGAGTTTGTGCAGCAAAAGCTACCACAGAGAAATGGGAGTTACTGTAATCATTATCCTCATGGTGCCTGCCACACAGTGCAGGGATTTACAGGGGGCACAATTAGTGCCCTCTACCCAAAAACGGAGGCCGCGGAAGGAGGGGGGCCCTGCTAGGGACCCCACAAAGTCACTTTCCAACCAGCCTTCCATGTCAGAAAATTCCAGACATGTTTTCCATGTTGGAAAACCTGCCATGGAAAGCCTATCGGAAACCGACCTCATAATCTCCACAGCCGAAACACCATCGGTAAGGGATTACGTGGTAGCTACGGCTAGCCGATGGACTCTTTGATCCAGTTGGAAGCCATTTGGATTGACTGGCCAGTTTCTACTATAACCACTGTCATTGAACTATGGCAGTTGGACTTTTAAACCCAGAATGTCAGTCGGTAAACCTCCAACGAACGGTCGAATGCTTACCGACCAACATCCAAATCAGGCATTTAGTTGTTAATTATTTATGTGCTGTTTAAACCACATACATTTATTTCTTGATTTAATTAAATATATTTTGAAATGAGAATGAAAATTGTAGGTTATTTTCACTTCATTCGAATTTAAATTGTACATATATTGAAGAAAATTGTTACATAATTTAATTATTGTAAAATATGTTATTACAATTTTATTGTAATATTCTTCAGTTTAAAGTTGAAACATTAGTTTTATAATTTTGCAATTATGAGTTTTTTGAAGAATTTAAGGAGTGGAGTGGAGCTTGAGTATGATCTAAGTTACGAGTGCCCTGAATATCTCTGGCACCTGGGTCCCTATCAGCTGTGTTTTCAGGCTCCTGAGGGCAGACTGCATCATGTGTGCCCTCACCTTGCTCTAGTGGGCATTTACCTGCTGCACTTGATACTGTCTTCCCCCCACCCTATCCAGGTTCTGCTGCCATAGAGTGTGGCTGCCATCTGCACTCATGGCTGCATCCTTCACACCATCAGGCTTCCCTGACAGTGAGGGTAGCCTGCAGCCATTTGCCCCATGAAGGTCTGCCATACATGGATGGCATGGTAGAGTTTGAAAGCTTACATGCTATATGTGTCACTGATGCTATGTAGATAGTGGCGAATCTAGGATGCCCTAGGGTGCTGCAACTCCCACCCATGACTCCCTATATGGGATATACTCCTGGCAGGACAGGTAGGCCTGCAGCATCAGGGGAATGAGCTCCTCTGTGTGTATGATGTGTTGTCAGGAAATACTTTTGATGAAACATGTTGTGACCATGTGTCTATGGTTTTCATAGATGGGCTAATTTCATGCACTTGTAGATTGCTCAGATCATAGCCGGAAGATTTATTAAAAAAGAAAAATGGAGCTCATTTACTTTTCAGAAGATAGGACAACTGTCAGTTGACTTTTACCCTTCCAATTGTGTTACACATGAATGACGTTATGGCGTTACATCACAAACTTTTCAAACGTTATGCTGCCATCAGGTGGTACTACTTGAAGACCTTTTTCCATTGTGAACACTACTTTGAAATCTGTGCTGGATTTCAATGCTCATTCACAAACTTGAATTCTTGTCAGATTCTGAAACAAGGTCCAATCAATTTTCGACTCTGAAGTTTTGTTTTGCCCTCTTGTTGTTTTAACTCATAATGCATTATGATACTTGTATGGCTTCCATATATATTATATATGTATTTAGGTAAGCACACATACAGACACACACACACACATATATATATAATATACATATACACACACACACACACACACACACACACATATACACTCACATGTTGATACATACATACACACACATACATATATACATATATACACACAAATACACATTTACATATCTAAGAAAAACAAAACCATCTCGGGCAACTACATTCATTTTACATTTTGCATTCCCACAATCCTTTCATCCAACAATGTTTGAGCAAATAATGTACAAAACATATGCAGTCTTTCATAATCCTTTAAAGATTGTAAAGATGTCCCACCTCGGGTCCTGTTCCATAGGATCCTGAAGTCTAGAAAAATAATTTAGTAGACAAACACAAATTTAAAATATATTTCATACCACATATAAAAATACTTTTCCAAAATATGATTTTCTGCTCAGAAAAGACAACCAAACACATTCCTGTTATGAATGATACATACATCTCTTCACCAATCTTTACACTCCTTGGTATACATTAATATGATAACAGATGATAAAAGATTATTTTGCTCCAATGCGCTAAGACATCCTTGCGGTCCCAGGGTACACAAGGAAAGAAGAGGAGGTTGCTCCTTTTTTGCCACCAAACTCTGGAACCCATTGCCCATGACCTTACGCTTTGCTCCTTCCAAATAATTTCTTCAAAAACTGCTAAAGACTTCTCTTTTTGATGCATAAACTTTCTGTTGACGTTTAACTAGTCATCTTCTCCTATACAATTGGGCGGCTAGCACTGGATACTTCTTTGGTAGCAGCTGCATGCTTTAGAAATGTTATCATAGTGTATTATATTGTATGATATACGTGAACTCTGATCTACTTTGCTCCTTTTCCCGGTCACTCTGAATCAATCTCACAGGGGCTGAATATATTTATTTAATTATTTATTCTCATCCCCCATGGACTTTTTTTTGGGGGGGAATCATTTGCCAATCTTAGCTGGAATCTTTCCATCTTATAGCTCTTTGATAATGCATAATTCTCTTGTACACGGATAATGTTGTACTCACTATAAATACTTTGGTGCAAGAACATTGCATCATATAAATAACATGGGCTCAGATTTAATTACTCTGTCCCCATGGCAGAGAGGCCAATAACTTAGTTTCTAAATGACCCCAAAGATGGCAATCATTTATAAAGGTATTTAAAGGAACTGCATCTGCAGTGGTTCCTGCAAAATCCTTTTACTGTTTGCTTCAGGGCTGCAAAGGAAGGATGCAGCCTTGTAGCAAACTGCATTCTTTTCAAAACGAAAATCCCAAGACAGGATTTTCTTTCTGAAAAGAAGAGATATAATCCTTCCCTCATCATGTGAGTCTTCTCCCAGGGCAGGGGGAGCACAATACTTTTAATGTTCTTTATTACCAAAATTTACAGTAAAAAACTTGCTACATGTCTGCCTAAATAGGTCAGGAGGACATGTAGCTATTTCTCTGATGGCCCTGCAAAGTATGGGCTGTCAGAAACGTTTGGCCACAGTGGAGACCGTAGTCACCACTGTGGCCAAGCTGAAGGTCTGCTGTTATTTAAATGGGGCAGGCAGACCTTCGTATTGGTGGTACATTTAAAATGTCATTATTGTGATGGCTTGCATATACCGACAATTTATAAATTTGGCCCTTATTCACTCCTATATGCAATGCTCCTTATATCATTGATGTTTTTCCTACAAGGTGAATAAAACTCATGATGTTTCTATATTGAGTGCATGCCTCACATTTTTTGCATTTAGTAAAAGCTGTTTTTGGTTTTACCCTGACTCCCTTTCCTTTGTGATGTCACTCTATACAAGTTGCTCTCTCCTCACGCAAGCCTCCCTGTATGTAATCAGTGATGTCCTGGTCATGAGTGTCCGCATAGTAGGGCCGCATTTCACTAAATGCCAGTGCTATGTTACCCCATGGAGTTGGCAATGTTGGGCTTATTTACTGGGCTGTCACATGTGATATACACTATGTACTGAATGGAGAGGATGGTATCTGATTTTTGATGAACACAACAAAGATTATTGGATAGATATCAATTTCCCACTAACTATATTTGTTATAGAAATTTTAAAGGGTTAAGTCCAGAATGACAAAAGCAGAATTTTGTTTGGGAAAGGAGACTCTGAACAATATTTTATTAACATTTCATTGATTTAATATGTTGTAGATTGAATTGTCTTTATCCTACACTTCATTTGGGAGGTTTGTTTAATATTGTGCACATTGCATTGTTTTTCTCTTTCACTTTATGTAGTTATTGCTTTACTGGTTTCGATTTCTTTTTGTGCAACACTTTGAACTTTGCCTCTCATAAGATGGCACTTGCTGTAGCATCTACTTGGGTCGGCTTTCTGTGTTGTTGAATTTGGTTTTATTTAATATCTGTACTTCACTATTGTCGTCATGTGAACACGTCATGTGTAATGAAGAATAAATATCCTTTGCTCCTCTGTTGTGTGTGTGTTTTCCTCTAATAACATGTTTTGAAATTGGTTTTGTATCTATATACACATGCACGCACCCACACACAGATATAAATAATGGTTAAGGTAAATATATGTATATATATATAAAGTTAGGCACAATAAAACTATTTTTACCCCAGTACGTACCTTCATTATGTTTGGTACTTGGAATTTAGGGCTTGAGATTTAGGCTCATGATATTATGTAGTCGATATTCTGGTGGAATACTACTCATATCACTTGTAAGATTCACATGTGTGTTCAGCCAAAGGCATCACAACATTCACATGCTTGGGGCCAGATTTAGCTACACTTTGCACAGGTGCAGTGTCACAAAAATAACTTTGTGTGAAGGGTGCACTTTCAGGACAAAAACTATGCTAAATATTACACATTGTGTAAGAGCATAGATACAGGACCTAAAATGTGCCAGCAAAACGGAAAGAGCAAAAGCGCAATACCTTAGGAGATAGATCTATTCCCACTATCTCCCTTTTTATGCAATGCAGTGCAACAACGTTGGTTGATGATCTGCATTGCTTGATTTCATAGTAAAATCATCCCTAAATATTCAGGTCATCTGAACTGTGATATCTGTCTAAATCCTAAACAAAAAACGCAGTGCCTCTCTCTGTCAGTCCTGCTTAAAGCCTTTAGCTCCCAAGTTAATAGCATATTAACTTGCCCACATTCTATCTGCCAAGGAAAAGAGAGAGAGAGTCCCATGGTGTAGAAATTATAGAGATTCATCTTTCTATGTTCTCTTGGAAGGAGATCAGGTAAATGTCCAAGTGCATGATTTGAATTTCAGAGTTCCTGTTTTATTTTTTTGAAGCCCTGTTCATAATTCCTTATCTTTGTTTCTCCCTATCTCCTTGATGTCTTATTTGCTTAATACTCTGATTATTCTTTCAGTTTGAAAATATTGAGAGGATTCTTAGTTATTATGTTTTTTATTTAGGGCCTGTGTATGATTTCAGTCGGAGGTGCCTCCAACCGACATCTCTGTGGTTTCAGAACCAACTGCCCTTCGGTGGGTGTTCCGAAACTGCAATTACTATGCAACTGCACTTTTCTCAATGGAGTTTGTGCAGCAAAAGCTACCACAGAGAAATGGGAGTTACTGTAATCATTATCCTCATGGTGCCTGCCACACAGTGCAGGGATTTACAGGGGGCACAATTAGTGCCCTCTACCCAAAAACGGAGGCCGCGGAAGGAGGGCGGCCCTGCTAGGGACCCCACAAAGTCACTTTCCAACCAGCCTTCCATGTCAGAAAATTCCAGACATGTTTTCCATGTTGGAAAACCTGCCATGGAAAGCCTATCGGAAACCGACCTCATAATCTCCACAGCCGAAACACCATCGGTAAGGGATTACGTGGTAGCTACGGCTAGCCGATGGACTCTTTGATCCAGTTGGAAGCCATTTGGATTGACTGGCCAGTTTCTACTATAACCACTGTCATTGAACTATGGCAGTTGGACTTTTAAACCCAGAATGTCAGTCGGTAAACCTCCAACGAACGGTCGAATGCTTACCGACCAACATCCAAATCAGGCATTTAGTTGTTAATTATTTATGTGCTGTTTAAACCACATACATTTATTTCTTGATTTAATTAAATATATTTTGAAATGAGAATGAAAATTGTAGGTTATTTTCACTTCATTCGAATTTAAATTGTACATATATTGAAGAAAATTGTTACATAATTTAATTATTGTAAAATATGTTATTACAATTTTATTGTAATATTCTTCAGTTTAAAGTTGAAACATTAGTTTTATAATTTTGCAATTATGAGTTTTTTGAAGAATTTAAGGAGTGGAGTGGAGCTTGAGTATGATCTAAGTTACGAGTGCCCTGAATATCTCTGGCACCTGGGTCCCTATCAGCTGTGTTTTCAGGCTCCTGAGGGCAGACTGCATCATGTGTGCCCTCACCTTGCTCTAGTGGGCATTTACCTGCTGCACTTGATACTGTCTTCCCCCCACCCTATCCAGGTTCTGCTGCCATAGAGTGTGGCTGCCATCTGCACTCATGGCTGCATCCTTCACACCATCAGGCTTCCCTGACAGTGAGGGTAGCCTGCAGCCATTTGCCCCATGAAGGTCTGCCATACATGGATGGCATGGTAGAGTTTGAAAGCTTACATGCTATATGTGTCACTGATGCTATGTAGATAGTGGCGAATCTAGGATGCCCTAGGGTGCTGCAACTCCCACCCATGACTCCCTATATGGGATATACTCCTGGCAGGACAGGTAGGCCTGCAGCATCAGGGGAATGAGCTCCTCTGTGTGTATGATGTGTTGTCAGGAAATACTTTTGATGAAACATGTTGTGACCATGTGTCTATGGTTTTCATAGATGGGCTAATTTCATGCACTTGTAGATTGCTCAGATCATAGCCGGAAGATTTATTAAAAAAGAAAAATGGAGCTCATTTACTTTTCAGAAGATAGGACAACTGTCAGTTGACTTTTACCCTTCCAATTGTGTTACACATGAATGACGTTATGGCGTTACATTACAAACTTTTCAAACGTTATGCTGCCATCAGGTGGTACTACTTGAAGACCTTTTTCCATTGTGAACACTACTTTGAAATCTGTGCTGGATTTCAATGCTCATTCACAAACTTGAATTCTTGTCAGATTCTGAAACAAGGTCCAATCAATTTTCGACTCTGAAGTTTTGTTTTGCCCTCTTGTTGTTTTAACTCATAATGCATTATGATACTTGTATGGCTTCCATATATATTATATATGTATTTAGGTAAGCACACATACACACACACACACACATATATATATAATATACATATACACACACACACACACACACACACACACATATACACTCACATGTTGATACATACATACACACACATACATATATACATATATACACACAAATACACATTTACATATCTAAGAAAAACAAAACCATCTCGGGCAACTACATTCATTTTACATTTTGCATTCCCACAATCCTTTCATCCAACAATGTTTGAGCAAATAATGTACAAAACATATGCAGTCTTTCATAATCCTTTAAAGATTGTAAAGATGTCCCACCTCGGGTCCTGTTCCATAGGATCCTGAAGTCTAGAAAAATAATTTAGTAGACAAACACAAATTTAAAATATATTTCATACCACATATAAAAATACTTTTCCAAAATATGATTTTCTGCTCAGAAAAGACAACCAAACACATTCCTGTTATGAATGATACATACATCTCTTCACCAATCTTTACACTCCTTGGTATACATTAATATGATAACAGATGATAAAAGATTATTTTGCTCCAATGCGCTAAGACATCCTTGCGTTCCCAGGGTACACAAGGAAAGAAGAGGAGGTTGCTCCTTTTTTGCCACCAAACTCTGGAACCCATTGCCCATGACCTTACGCTTTGCTCCTTCCAAATAATTTCTTCAAAAACTGCTAAAGACTTCTCTTTTTGATGCATAAACTTTCTGTTGACGTTTAACTAGTCATCTTCTCCTATACAATTGGGCGGCTAGCACTGGATACTTCTTTGGTAGCAGCTGCATGCTTTAGAAATGTTATCATAGTGTATTATATTGTATGATATACGTGAACTCTGATCTACTTTGCTCCTTTTCCCGGTCACTCTGAATCAATCTCACAGGGGCTGAATATATTTATTTAATTATTTATTCTCATCCCCCATGGACTTTTTTTGGGGGGGGAATCATTTGCCAATCTTAGCTGGAATCTTTCCATCTTATAGCTCTTTGATAATGCATAATTCTCTTGTACACGGATAATGTTGTACTCACTATAAATACTTTGGAGCAAGAACATTGCATCATATAAATAACATGGGCTCAGATTTAATTACTCTGTCCCCATGGCAGAGAGGCCAATAACTTAGTTTCTAAATGACCCCAAAGATGGCAATCATTTATAAAGGTATTTAAAGGAACTGCATCTGCAGTGGTTCCTGCAAAATCCTTTTACTGTTTGCTTCAGGGCTGCAAAGGAAGGATGCAGCCTTGTAGCAAACTGCATTCTTTTCAAAACGAAAATCCCAAGACAGGATTTTCTTTCTGAAAAGAAGAGATATAATCCTTCCCTCATCATGTGAGTCTTCTCCCAGGGCAGGGGGAGCACAATACTTTTAATGTTCTTTATTACCAAAATTTACAGTAAAAAACTTGCTACATGTCTGCCTAAATAGGTCAGGAGGACATGTAGCTATTTCTCTGATGGCCCTGCAAAGTATGGGCTGTCAGAAACGTTTGGCCACAGTGGAGACCGTAGTCACCACTGTGGCCAAGCTGAAGGTCTGCTGTTATTTAAATGGGGCAGGCAGACCTTCGTATTGGTGGTACATTTAAAATGTCATTATTGTGATGGCTTGCATATACCGACAATTTATAAATTTGGCCCTTATTCACTCCTATATGCAATGCTCCTTATATCATTGATGTTTTTCCTACAAGGTGAATAAAACTCATGATGTTTCTATATTGAGTGCATGCCTCACATTTTTTGCATTTAGTAAAAGCTGTTTTTGGTTTTACCCTGACTCCCTTTCCTTTGTGATGTCACTCTATACAAGTTGCTCTCTCCTCACGCAAGCCTCCCTGTATGTAATCAGTGATGTCCTGGTCATGAGTGTCCGCATAGTAGGGCCGCATTTCACTAAATGCCAGTGCTATGTTACCCCATGGAGTTGGCAATGTTGGGCTTATTTACTGGGCGTCACATGTGATATACACTATGTACTGAATGGAGAGGATGGTATCTGATTTTTGATGAACACAACAAAGATTATTGGATAGATATCAATTTCCCACTAACTATATTTGTTATAGAAATTTTAAAGGGTTAAGTCCAGAATGACAAAAGCAGAATTTTGTTTGGGAAAGGAGACTCTGAACAATATTTTATTAACATTTCATTGATTTAATATGTTGTAGATTGAATTGTCTTTATCCTACACTTCATTTGGGAGGTTTGTTTAATATTGTGCACATTGCATTGTTTTTCTCTTTCACTTTATGTAGTTATTGCTTTACTGGTTTCGATTTCTTTTTGTGCAACACTTTGAACTTTGCCTCTCATAAGATGGCACTTGCTGTAGCATCTACTTGGGTCGGCTTTCTGTGTTGTTGAATTTGGTTTTATTTAATATCTGTACTTCACTATTGTCGTCATGTGAACACGTCATGTGTAATGAAGAATAAATATCCTTTGCTCCTCTGTTGTGTGTGTGTTTTCCTCTAATAACATGTTTTGAAATTGGTTTTGTATCTATATACACATGCACGCACCCACACACAGATATAAATAATGGTTAAGGTAAATATATGTATATATATAAAGTTAGGCACAATAAAACTATTTTTACCCCAGTACGTACCTTCATTATGTTTGGTACTTGGAATTTAGGGCTTGAGATTTAGGCTCATGATATTATGTAGTCGATATTCTGGTGGAATACTACTCATATCACTTGAAAGATTCACATGTGTGTTCAGCCAAAGGCATCACAACAATCACATGCTTGGGGCCAGATTTAGCTACACTTTGCACATGTGCAGTGTCACAAAAACAACTTTGCGTGAAGGGTGCACTTTCAGGACAAAAACTATGCTAAATATTTCACATTGTGTAAGAGCATAGATACAGGACCTAAAATGTGCCAGCAAAACGGAAAGAGCAAAAGCGCAATACCTTAGGAGATAGATCTCTATCCCACTATCTCCCTTTTTATGCAATGCAACGCAACAACGTTGGTTGCTGATCTGCATTGCTTGATTTCATAGTAAAATCATCCCTAAATGGTCAGGTCATCTGAACTGTGCTATCTGTCTAAAACCTAAACAAAAAACCCAGTGCCTCTCTGTCAGTCCTGCTTAATGCCTTTAGCTCCCAAGTTAATAGCATGATATTAACTTGCCCACACTTTATCTGCCAAGGAAAAGAGAGAGTCCCATGGTGTAGAAATTACAGAGATTCATCTTTATATGTTCTCTTGGGAGGAGATCAGGTACATGTCGAAGTGCCTGATTTGAATTTCAGAGTTCCTGGTTTTTATTTTTCTGAAGCCCTGACCATAATTCCTTATCTTTGTTTCTCCCTATCTCCTTGCTGTCTTATTTGTGCTATATTCTGAATATTCTTTCAGTTTGAAAGTATTGAGAGGATTCTTAGTTATTATGTTTTTTTATTTAGGGCCCGTCTATGATTTCAGTCGGAGTTGCCTCCAACCGACATCTCTGAGGTTTCAGAACCAACTGCCCTTTGGTGGGTGGTCCGAAACTGCAATTACTATGCAGCTGCACTTTTCTCAATGGAGTTAGTGCAGCACACGCTATCATAGAGAAATGGGAGTTACTGTAATCCTTATCCTCATGGTGCCTGCCACACAGTGCAGGGATTTGCTACGGCTAGCCGATGGACTCCTTGATCCAGTTGGTAGCCATTTGGATTGACTGGAAAGTTTGGACTACAACCACTGTCATTGAAATATGGCGGTTGGACTTTGAACCAAGAATGTCAGTCGGTAAGCCTCCGACGAACTGTCGTATGCTTACCGACCAACATATTAATCAGGTATTTAGTTATTAATTTTTTATGTGTTGTTTAAATCACATACATGTATTTCTTGATTTAATTAAATATATTTTGTAATGAGAATGAACATTTTAGGGTTTTTTCATTTCATTCAAATTTAAATTGTACATATATTGAAGAAAAGTGTTACATAATTTAATTATTGTAAAATATGTTATTACAATTTTATTGTACTATTCTTCAGATTAAAGTTGAAACATTAGTTTTATACTCTTGCAATTATGAGTTTTTTGAAGAATTTAAGGGGTGGAGTGGAGCTTGAGTATGATCTAAGTTACGAGTGCCATGAATATCTCTTGCACTTGGGTCCCTATCAGCTGTGTTCTCAGGCTCCTGAGGGCAGACTGCATCATGTGTGCCCTCACCTTGCTCTAGTGGGCATTTACCTGCTGCACTGGATACTGTCTCCCCCCCACACCCTATCCAGGTTGTGCTGCCATAGAGTGTTACTGCCATCTGCACTTTGCTGCATCCTTCACACCATCAGGCTTCCCTGCAAGTGAGGGTGACCTGCAGCCATTTGCCCCATGAAGGTCTGCCATACATGGATGGCATGGTAGAGCTTGAAAGCTTACATGCTATATGTGTCACTGATGCTATGTAGGCAGTGGCGAATCTAGGATGCCCTAGGGTGCTGCAACTGCCACCCATGACTCCCTATAAGGGATATACTCCTGGACAGACAGGTAGGCCTGCAGCATCAGTGGAATGAGCTCTGTGCGTATGATGTGTTGTCAGGAAATACTTCTGATGAAACATGTTGTGACCATGTGTGGTATTCTGGCATGCAATTCACATTACAAGTCTATGGTTCTCATAGATGGGCTAATTTCATGCACTTGTAGATTGCTCAGATCATAGCTGGAAGATTTATTAAAAAAGAAAAATGGAGCTCATTTACTTTTCAGAAGATAGGACAACTGTCAGTTGACTTTTACCCTTCCAATTGTGTTACACATGAATGACGTTATGGTGTTACATTACAAACTTTTCAAACGTTATGCTGCCATCAGGTGGTACTACTTGAAGACCTTTTTCCATTGTGAACACTACTTTGAAATCTGTGCTGGATTTCAATGCTCATTCACAAACTTAAATTCTTGCCCTATTCTGAAACAAGGTACAATCAATTTTCGACTCTGAAGTTTTGTTTTGCCCTCTTGTTGTTTTAACTCATAATGCATTATGATACTTGTATGCCTTCCATGAGTCTACCCATTGGAAGGGAGAATTGTACTTATTCTTAAAATACTTTGATTGCTAAGTTTCAAATTCCATCATGCACATGTTCTCTCTTGTATGAATTCCTGTCATATTCAAAAACAAGATAAATTGATGTTACATGTTGGTTGCTTTGTGGAACTTCAGTGCACTCCTTTAGTCAGATAGTTGGAGGAAGGACTAAAACTGCTCTCCTCTGCATCATGCCTTTAATTCTTCTTGGCAGGAGCTGTTAAGAAATCTGGGGTCTATAAGTTGTTCCTTCTGTAACAATGATGCCACTAAGCTAGCTTGACCTGCAATCTACTGATCCATTTAATGGGGATGAAACTCTGCCATTGCGGTCCAAATTCCTGGTGTAAAAGGAGGAGGCTTTTTGAGGGGTTAGCTACCCAAACATGTAAAAAGAAATCTTAGATACAGAAATGTCAACAAAGAGACATCCCAGCCTTGGGGAAAGAGGAATCTCCTTCAAAGAGAGCTATGATGCCTTGTGGCGAAATTCAGACATCCTTAGAAGCCACAAAGATGACTAAGACCATCACCATCGGAACATAGAACATGAGGACTATGTACCAGACATGCAAGACAGCCCAAGTGGCAATGAAGATGAAAACATTAAAACTGGCCCTGCTTGGCATCAGCGAGACCAGGTGGACACAGCCCAGACAGAAAAGACTGGCTACAGGCAGAATACTGCTTTATTCTGGACATGCGCAAGAGAAGACCCAGCACACACAGGGAGTAGCACTGATGATAACACCAGCATCAGACAGAGCTCTGAATGGGTGGGTAGCTCTCGCTTCCAGAATCATGACAGAGACCTTCTGCACATGGAATAATGGATCAACACAAATGTAAACTATTGCTATGCAGCCATAAATGACAGCAAGGGAGAAGAAAAATAACAAATTTACAACAGATTATATTACATTCTGGAGTAATGCCTTGATAGAGACTTCACCATACTGATGAGAGACCTCAATGCGAAGATTGGAAGCAGCAACGTTGGGTACAAAAAAGTCATGAGCAACCATAGACTTGGCAACATGAAGGAGATTGGTGAAAGGCTCACAGATCAAGGTTCACTGAACAGTCTGATGATAGTCGGTAGTGTATTCCATCACAAGAGAATACACAAAGAAATGTAAGTGTCTCCAGACCATGTAAGTGAGAATAAGATTGGCCATGCGTGTATTGCCAAGAAGCTCCAGAGGTTCCTGCATGATGTGAGAATACTGAGAGGAGCAGATATGGTATCAGACCAACACCATGTAATGGCCAGGCTAAAGCTCAAACTTGAAGAAAGCATTGATGGTTTGAACCAGCAAACCAACACCAGTGATGTAACACCAGAATCCTCAAGAATGCACACAACACCAGTTAATACTCAGTTACCCTCAGTAACAAGTTTTAGGTCCTGCAAGAACTAGCGGACAACAGAGACCCAGTAGACAGAAGATCAAAGAATCAGTAACTGGTCAGGATTACCTGCCAGGAGGTACTGGGTCCTACGAAATATCACCATAATGAATGGATATCCACTGAGACTCTCCACAAAATCTAAGTGTGAAATTTGCTGTAAAATAATACTACACGTCTGCCTAAATAGGTCTGGAAGACATTAAGCTATTTCATGGATGGCCCAGGGAAGTAAGGGCTGTCAGAGAAGTTTGGCCACAGTGGAGACAGTACTCTCCGTTGTAGCCTAGCTGAATGTCTGCTGTTATTTAAATTGGGAATGCGGCCCTTGTATTGGTGGTATATATAACCTGTCATCATTGTGATGGATTGCATCTATGGACACTTTCTACATTTGGCCTTTAATCACTCCTATATGAAATGCTCCTTTTAGCATTGATGTTTTTCCTAAAAGGTGAAAAAACTCATTATGTTTTCATATTGACAGCACGCCTTACATTTATTGCACTTAGTAAAACCTGATTTTAGTTTTACCCTGACTCCTTTTCCTTTGTCATGTCACTTCATACAAGTCGTTATGTCCTCAAGCAATCCTATCTATATGTAATAAATATTGTCCTAGTCATGAACAGACATCTGCGGCTTGGGTGAACCATTGAGCCGAGATGTGGCTGTCAGTTTGCGAATGTTCTAGCGTTTTCCTTGCTGGATGGAAACTTCCAATGTTGATTAGCGCCTTGAGACCCTACGGGTAAGTAGTGCGCTCTATAAATGTCTTTGATTGATTGATTAAATATATAATCAACATTGCTAGTGTCCATCCTGCAAGAAAAATGCACACTATCAGTGACCAGATCACCAAAATGTGTCAGGTTTTCTCCAGGCCACCCGCTCACATTTTCCAAGGGTCTATCAGCTGTATAAATCTGTGGTAAGCAACTTCGTGTGCACCTTTTACTTATCAGATTGAAACTTGCAATGTTGATTTATATCTCACACCAACAGTGCACTGCTGCTAATTGAGCATGGGATCTGGTAATTCTTTGGGGCTATATAGTTACACACACACACACCCACACACGTCTCTCTCAATATTTATATATATATATATATATATATATATATATATATATATATATATATATATATATATATATATATATATATATATGTATTTAGGTAAGCACACATACACACACACACACATATATATAATATAAATATATACACACACACACAAACACACACACATACATATACACTCACATGTTGATACATACATACACACACATACATATATACATATATACACACAAATACACATTTACATATCTAAGAAAAACAAAACCATCTCGGGCAACTACATTCATTTTACATTTTGCATTCCCACAATCCTTTCATCCAACACTTTTTGAGCAAATAATGTACAAAACATATACAGTCTTTCATAATCCTTTAAAGATTGTAAAGATGTCCCACCTCGGGTCCTGTTCCATAGGATCCTGAAGTCTAGAAAAATAATTAAGTAGACAAACACAAATTTAAAATATATTTCATACCACATATAAAAATACTTTTCCAAAACATGATTTTCTGCTCAGAAAAGACAACCAAACAAATTTCTGTTATGAATGATACATACATCTCTTCACCAATGTTTACACTTCTTGGTATACAATAATATGATAATAAATGATAAAAGATCATTTTGCTCCAATGCGCTAAGACATCTTTGCGTTCCCAGGGTACACAAGGAAAGAAGAGGGGATTGCTCCTTTTTTGCCACCAAACTCTGGAACCCATTTCCCATGACCTTACGCTTTGCTCCTTCCAAATAATTTCTTCAAAAACTGCTAAAGACTTCTCTTTTTGATGCATAAACTTTCTGTTGACGTTTAACCTGTCTTCTTCTCCTATATACAATTGGGCGGCTATCACTGGATACTTCTTTGGTAGCAGCTGCATGCTTTAGAAATGTTATCATAGTGTATTATATTGTATGATATACCTGGACTCTGATCTACTTTGCTCCTTTTCCCGGTCACTCTGAATCAATCTCACAGGGGCTGAATATATTTATTTACTTATTTATTCTCATCCCCCATGGACTTTTGTTTTGGGGGGGGGGAATTATTTGCCAAATCTTAGGTGGAATCTTTCCATCTTATAGCTCTTTGATAATGCATAATTCTCTTGTACACGGATAATGTTTTACTCACTATAAATACTTTGGAGCAAGAACATTGCAGCATATAAATAACATAGGCTCAGATTTAATTACTCTGTCCCCATGGCAGAGAGGCCAATAACTTAATTCCCAAATGACCACAAAGATGGCAATCATTTATAAAGGTATTTAAAGGAACTGCAGCTGCAGTAGTTCCTGCCAAATCATTTTACTGTTTGCTTCAGGGCTGCATAGGAAGAATGCAGCCTTGTAGCAAACAGCATTCTTTTTCAAAATGAAAATCCCAAGACAGGATTTTCTTTCTGAAAAGAAGAGATATAATGCTTCCCTCATCATTGGAGTCTTCTCCCAGGGCAGGGGGAGCACAATACTTTTAATGTTCTTTGCTACCAAAATTTACAGTAACAAACTTGCTACATGTCTGCCTATATAGGCCAGGAGGACATGTAGCTATTTCTCTGATGGCCCTGCAAAGTATGGGCTGTCAGAAACGTTTGCCACAGTGGAGACCGTATTCACCACTGTGGCCAAGCTGAAGGTCTGCTGTTATTTAAATGGGGCAGGCGGACCTTCGTATTGGTGGTACATTTAACCTGTCATCATTGTGATGGATTGCATATACCGCCAATTTTAAATTTGGACCTTATTCACTCCTATATGCAATGCTCCTTTTAACATTGATGTTTTTCCTACAAGGTGAATACAACTCATGACGTTTCCATATTGACTGCATGCCCCACATTTTTTGCATTTAGTAAAAGCTGCTTTTGGTTTTACCCTGACCCCCTTTCCTTTATGATGTCACTCTATACAAGTTGATCTCTCCTCACGCAAGCCTCCCTATATGTAATCAGTGATTTCTGGTCATGAGTGTCCGCATAGTAGGGTCGCATTTCACTAAATGCCAGTGCTATGTTACCCCATGGAGTTGGCAATGTTGGGCTTATTTACTGGGCTGTCACATGTGATATACACTATGTACAGAATGGAGAGGATGGTATCTGATTTTTGATGAACACAGCAAAGATTATTGGATAGATATCAATTTCCCAAAAACTATATTTGCTATAGAATTTTTACAGGGTTAAGTCCAGAATGACAAAAGCAGAATTTTGTTTGGGAAAGGAGACTCTGAGCAATATTTTATTAACATTTAATTGATTTATTATGTTGTAGATTGAATTGTCTTTATCCTACACTTCATTTGGGAGAAATATTTAATATTGTGTCGATTGCATTGTTTTTCTCTTCCACTTTATGTAGTTATTGCTTTACTGGTTTTGATTTCACTTTGTGCAACACTTTGAACTTTGCCTCTCATAAGATGGCACTGGCTGTAGCATCTACATGGGTCTGATTTCTGTGTTGTTGAATTTGGTTTTATTTAAAATCTGTACTTCACTATTGTCGTCATGTGAACATGTCATGAGTAATGAAGAATAAATATCCTTTGCTCCTCTATTGTGTGTGTGTTTTCCTCAAATAACATGTTTTGAAATTGGTTTTGTATCTATATACACATGCACGCACCCACACACACAGATATAAATATTGGTTAAGGTACATATATATATATATATATATAAAGTTAGGCAGAATAAAACTATTTTTACCCCAGTACGTACCTTCATTATGTTTGGTACTTGGAATTTAGGGCTTCAGATTTAGGCTCATGATATTATGTAGTCGATATTCTGGTGGAATACTACTCATATCACTTGTAAGATTCACACGTGTGTTCAGCCAAAGGCATCACGACAATCACATGTTTGGGGCCAGATTTAGCTACACTTCGCACATGTGCAGTGTCACAAAAATAACTTTGTGTGAAGGGTGCACTTTCAGGACAAAAACTATGCTAAATATTACACATTGTGTAAGAGCATAGATACAGGACCTAAATGTGGCAGCAAAATGGAAAGAGCAAAAGTGCAATAACTTAGGAGAAAGATCACTATCCCACTATCTCCCTTTTTATGCAAAGCAACGCAACAACGTTGGTTTGCCTAACTGCATTGCTTGATTTCATAGTAAAATCATCCCTAAATGGTCAGGTCATCTGAACTGTGCTATCTGTCTAAATCCTAAACAAAAAAAACGCAGTGCCTCCTGTGCTCCACAGACACGGCCGCTCCTCCTCGCTGTTCCCCGACCTCCCTCCCCTCACAGCCTGGTATCGTTGGCCTCATCTGCTGATTGTGCTCATTGCTATTGATTTATTTAAGAACGCGCATTTGAAGACCGCTGCAAGCATCTACTTTGCTATTATTTATTTATTTGCATAACATTGCAGGTTCGCTTGGCTGTTTATCACCGTAACCTGATAGCGCTTACCACCTCGCCTGCTCATTAAACGCTTGTAGCGCTGTGCTGTCTCTGTGTTGCCCTGACCGCATTTTTGTTGTACTTTTCCCCGCACTTTGAGAATCTCTGAGGCTGCCTGCTCCGTTCCGCGCTGCCGGCCATTTTGGTGTTTACCTTGTTGTTGTTTGTTGTGCCACGCCCCAGTCTCCACCCCGCTCCTGCCTTCCCAGCTGACACTCCCTCCCACTAAGGCCATCTGCCCCACGCTGCAAAGCTCGAGCTGTGACCGTCCTGTGCTCCACAGACACGGCCGCTCCTCCTCGCTGCTCCCCGACCTGCCTCCCCTCACAGCCTGGTATCGTTGGCCTCATCTGCTGATTGTGCTCATTGCTATTGATTTATTTAAGAACGCGCATTTGAAGACCGCTGCAAGCATCTACTTCGCTATTATTTATTTATTTGCATAACATTGCAGGTTCGCTTGGCTGTTTATCACCGTAACCTGATAGCGCTTACCACCTCGCCTGCTCATTAAACGCTTGTAGCGCTGTGCTGTCTCTGTGTTGCCCTGACCGCATTTTTGTTGTACTTTTCCCTGCACTTTGAGAATCTCTGGGGCTGCCTGCTCCGTTCCGCGGTGCCGGCCATTTTGGTGTTTACCTTGTTGTTGTTTGTTGTGCCACGCCCCAGTCTCCACCCCGCTCCCGCCTTCCCAGCTGACACTCCCTCGCCCCTCCCCTTCCACCATCCACATATGACAGCTGATTTTGCGCGCAGCGTTCACGCGCAGCGACCGCGCCGAAGGTGCGCCAAAGGTAAGCCCGTCTACGCCCGTCCGTGCCTGGACCGCGCCCAGTGCCAGACCCCCTGCCCCTCGCGCTGCCCAGTCCTCCCGCATCACCTACGATGCCGCCACCCTCCTAGCCCTTAACCCCGGTCGCGCCCCCAACTGCGTCCAAGCCGCCCCTGGACACACCCATGGACCTTTCTCTTGCTACTCCTGCAAATTCAGCGGCACCGACAACATCTCCGCTACGTCCACACCACAGATTCCCGACCCCACCCACCTACAATGCATCCTTCTCAACACCCGATCGGTCCACAGACACGCCATTGACCTATGGAATCTTCTAGACACCATCTCTCCAGACGTCGCCTTCCTAACAGAAACATGGATGAACGCTTCCTCCGCCCCAGACATCACCATTGCCATCCCAGATGATTATAAGATCACACGCAAGGACCGTACAGGCCACACAGGAGGAGGAATCGCTATCGTCCATAAAAAATCAATCCACATCTCTACCAGCTCTGACGTCAACCTCGCCAACTCTGAACACCTTCACTTCCAGATCCACATCGACCCCAAGACCACTCTCAGAGGCACCCTCCTCTACAGACCACCAGGACCCCGCGCAAAATTTAGTGAAGACATCACGGACTTCATCACTCCACACGCGCTCCCCTCCAAAGATTACATCCTTTTGGGAGACCTCAACTTTCACCTTGAAAAGAACAACGACCGCAACACCACCACCCTCTTGGACAACCTCGCCAACCTCGGACTTAAACAACTGGTCACTTCCCCCACCCACACCGCAGGTCACACACTCGACCCCATCTTCACCTCCAGCAATCATGTCTCCTTCAGCCACACTACGGATCTCCTCTGGACTGACCACAGCTGCGTTCACTTCACCTACAACAAGCCGAAACCCACCAACCACCTCCAACCAACTCTGCAAAGAAACTGGAACAAAATCACCATCGACCAGATCTCCTCATCGCTCCTTCTAAACACCCCAGCCCACTCTTCTAACCCAGACCAAGCCGCCGCCAACTTCACCCTATGGTTATCCAGCACCGCCGACATCCTAGCACCACTGAAAAAACGTCAAAGCAAACCTGGCAGCAAGAAGGCCTCATGGTTCAACGATGATCTTAAGAAGTCCAAGAAACTCTGCCGCTCCCTTGAAAAGGCCTGGAAAAAAGACCCAACCACTAGCACCAAGGACGCCTTCAAAAACGCCACCCGCACACACCACCAACTAATCCGAAAGGCCAAGAAAACAGCATTCAAGGATCGACTAGACAACAATGCCCACAACAGCAAGGAACTTTTCAACATCGTCAAGGAATTTACCAACCCCTCGGCCAACTCCAACGACATCACCCCCTCTCAAGCCCTCTGCGACTCCCTGGCTTTATTCTTCCACAACAAAATTGCAGACATCCACAACAGCTTCGACAACCAACCCGGAGACCAACCCACCCAACCATATGCTGAACATTCTCCCCCCTTGAACACCCTCAACGACTGGAACCCAATCTCTACTGAGGACACCATCCACCTGATGAACTCCATCCACTCAGGATCCCCCACAGACCCATGTCCTCACCACATCTTCAACAAAGCAGACTCCGTCATAGCACCGCACCTCCGAGACGTCATCAACTGCTCCTTCAACTCCGCCACCTTCCCGGAAAGCTGGAAACACGCTGAACTCACCGCCCTTCCTTCTGAAAAAACCCACAGCGGACCTCACCGAACTCAAAAATTACCGCCCCATATCGCTCCTTCCTTTCCCGGCCAAAGTCATCGAGAAAGCTGTCAACAACCAACTCGCCGCTTTCCTCGAAGCCAACAAATCCCTCGACTCCTCACAATCTGGCTTCCGAGCAAAACACAGCACTGAGACCGCCCTCATCGCAGCAACAGACGACATTCGAACTCTACTGGACAATGGAGACACAGTCGCCCTCATCCTCCTCGACCTCTCTGCAGCCTTCGACACAGTCTGCCACAGCACCCTTTTACAACGCCTCAAAAACATCCGAATACAAGGAAAAGCACTTGAATGGATCACCTCGTTCCTCACCGGAAGAACCCAGAGAGTCCGCCTTCCACCATTCAAGTCCGAGGCCACTGAAGTCATCTGTGGTGTACCACAAGGATCCTCACTCAGTCCCACCCTCTTCAACGTATACATGAGCCCCCTTGTGGCCATCGCTCGCCAACACAATCTCAACATCATCTCCTACGCGGATGACACTCAACTGATCCTTTCTCTCACCAATGACCCCAGCACCGCCAAAACCAACCTACACGAAGGAATGAAAGAAGTTGCCGAATGGATGAAACACAGCCGTCTGAAACTGAACTCAGATAAAACAGAAGTCCTCATCTTAGGTACATCCCCCTCTGCATGGGACGACTCTTGGTGGCCGAAAGCCCTTGGAAAAGCACCCATCCCGACAGACCACGCACGGAACCTAGGCGTTATCCTGGATTCTTCACTTTCAATGAACAGACAAGTCAGCGCCGTATCCTCATCCTGCTTCAACATTCTTCGCATGCTCAAAAAAACATTTCCCTGGATCCCCACCGAAACCAGAAAAACAGTCACCCATGCTCTGGTCACGAGCCGACTGGACTACGGAAACACCCTCTACGCAGGTACTACCGCTAAAATCCAGAAGAAACTCCAACGAATCCAAAACGCCTCAGCCAGGATCATATTAGACATCCCGCGTAACAAACACATCTCTGGCCACCTGAAAGACCTCCACTGGCTACCCGTCAATAAGAGGATCACTTTCCGACTGCTAACCCACGCACACAAATCACTCTACGACATCGGACCAGAATGCCTCAACTCACGACTGTCCCTCCACACCCCCTCCCTCCAACTACGTTCTTCCAGCCAAGCCCTCGCCACTGTACCCCGCATCAACAAGACCACCATGGGAGGAAGATCCTTCTCATACCTGGCAGCTAAGACTTGGAACTCACTCCCCACTCACCTTCGCCTTACCCAGAACCACCTAGCATTCAGAAAGCAACTTAAAACGTGGATATTTGACAAGTAATCCTCCTCCCCTCCCTAAGCACCTTGAGACCCTCTGGGTATGTAGTGCGCTATATAAATTCTTTGACTTGACTTGACTTGTCAGTCCTGTTTAAAGCCTTTATTTCACAAGTTTATAACATGATATTAACTTGCCCACACTTTATCTGCCAAGGAAAAGAGAGAGTCCCATGGTGTAGAAATTACAGAGATTCATCTTTCTATGTTCTCTTGGGAGGAGATCAGGTACATGTCGAATTGCCTGATTTGAATTCCTGGTTTTTATTTTTCTGAAGCCCTGACCATAATTCCTTATCTTTGTTTCTCCCTATCTCCTTGCTGTCTTATTTGCGCTATATTCTGATTATTCTTTCAGTTTGAAAATATTGAGAGGATTCTTAGTCATTATGTTTTTTTATTTAGGGCCCGTCTATGATTTCAGTCTGAGTTGCCTCCAACCGACATCTCTGAGGTTTCAGAACCATCTGCCCTTCGGTGGGTGGTCCGAAACTGCTATTACTATGCAACTGCACTTTTCTCAATGGAGTTTGTGCAGCACACGCTATTGTAGAGAAATGGGAGTTACTGTAATCCTTATCCTCATGGTGCCTGCCACACAGTGCAGGGATTTACAGGTGGCACAATAGGTGCCCCCTGCCCAAAACCGGAGGCTGCGGAAGGAGGGGAGCCCTGCTAGGGGCCCCGCAAAGTCACTTTCCAACCAGCCTTCCATGTCAGAAAATTCCAGACAAGTTTTCCATGTCAGAAAAACTGCCATGGAAAGCCTATGGGAAACCGACCTCATAATCTCCACAGCGGAAACACCATCTGCAAGGGATTATGTGGTGGCTACGGCTAGCCGATGGACTCCTTGATCCAGTTGGAAGCCATGTGGATTGACTGGAAAGTTTGGACTACAACCACTGTCATTGAAATATGGTCGTTGGACTTCAAACCAAGCATGTCAGTCGGTAAGCTTCCGACGAACGGTCGAATGCTTACCAACCAACATCCTAATCAGGCATTTAGTTGTTAATTATTTATGTGCTGTTTAAACCACATACATGTATTTCTTGATTTAATTATATATATTTTGTAATAAGAATGAAAATTGTATGTTATTTTCATTTCTTTCGAATTTAAATTGTACATATATTGAAGAAAAGTGTTACATAATTTAATTATTGTAAAATATGTTATAACAATTTTATTGTAATATTCTTCAGTTTAAAGTTGAAACATTAGTTTTATACTTTTGCAATTATGAGTTTTTTGAAGAATTTAAGGAGTGGATTGGAGCTTGAGTATGATCTAAGTTACGAGTGCCCTGAATATCTCTGGCACATGGGTCCCTATCAGCTGTGTTCTCAGGCTTTGGTGAGGGCAGACTGCATCATGTGTGCCCCAACCTTGCTCTAGCAGGCCTTTACCTGCTGTACTGGATACTGTCTCTACCCCACCCAATCCAGGTTGTGCTGCCATAGAGTGTGGCTGCCATCTGCACTCATGGCTGCATCCTTCACATCATCAGGCTTCCCTGACAGTGAGGGTGGCCTGCACCCATTTGCCCCATGAAGGTCTGCCATACATGGATAGCATGGTAGAGCTTGCAAGTTTACATGCTATATGTGCCACTGATGCTATGTAGGTAGTTGTGAATCTAGGATGCCCTAAGGTGCTGCAACTCCCACCCATGACTCCCTATATGGGATATTATCCTGGACAGAGAGGTGGGCCTGCAGCATCAGTGGAATGAGGTCCTCTGTGCGTATGGTGTGTTGTCAGGAAATACCTTTGGTGAAACATGTTGTGACTATGTGTGGTATTCTGGCATGCAATTCCCATTATAAGTCTGTGGTTTTCATAGATGGGCTAATTTAATGCACTTGTAGATTGCTCAGAACATAGCCGGAAGATTTATTAAAAAAGAAAAAGGGAGCTCATTTACTTTTCAGAAGATAGGACAACTGTCAGTTGACTTTTACCCTTCCAATTGTGTTACACATGAATGACGTTATGGTGCTACATTACAAACTTTTCAAACGTTATGATGCCATCAGGTGGTACTATTTGAAGACCTTTTTCCATTGTGAACACTACTTTGAAATCTGTGCTGGATTTCAATGCTCATTCACAAACTTGAATTCTTGCCATATTCTGAAACAAGGTCCAATCAATTTTCGACTCTGAAGTTTTGTTTTGCCCTCTTGTTGTTTTAACTCATAATGCATTGTGATACTTGTATGCCTTCCTTGAGTCTACCCATTGGAAGGGAGAATTGTACTTATTCTTAAAATACTTTGATTGCTAATTTTCAAATTCCATCATGCACATGTTCTCTCTTGTATGAATTCCTGTCATATTCAAAAACAAGATCATATTGATGTTACATGATGGTTGCTTTGTGGAACTTCAGTGTCCTTTAGTCAGATAGTTGGAGGAAGGACTAAAACTGCTCTCCTCTGCATCATGCCTTTAATACTTCTTGGTAGGAGTGGTTAAGAAATCACTGGTGTAAAAGTTGTTCCTTCTGTAACAATGATGCAACTTAGCTAGCTTGCCCTGCAATATACTGATGCACTTAATGGGGATGAAACTCTGCCATGGCCGGTCCAAATTCCTGGTGGAAAAGGAGGAGTGTTATGTGAGGGGTTAGCTACCCCAACATGTAAAAAAAAATCTTAGCTACAGAAATGTCAACCAAAAGACATCCCAGCCTTGGGGAAAGAGAAATATCCTTCACAGAGAGCTATGATGACTTGTGGCGAAAGCCAGACATCCTTAGAAGCCACAAAGATGACTAAAACCATCACCATGGCAACATAGAACATTAGGACTATGTACCAGACATGCAAGACAGCCCAAGTGGCAGTGAAGATGAAAGAATTAAAACTGGACCTGCTTGGCATTAGCGAGACCAGGTGGACACAGCCCAGACGGAAAAGTCTGGCTCCAGACAGAATGCTGCTTTATTCTGGACATGCGCACGAGAAGACCCATCACACTCAGGGAGTAGCACTGATGATAACACCAGCATCAGACAGAGCTATGACTGGGTGGGAAGCTCTCGCTTTCAGAATCATCACAGAGACCTTCTGCACAAAGAATAATCGATCAACACAAATGTATACTATTGCTATGCAGCCATAAACGACAGCAAAGGAGAAGAAAAATAACAATTTTACAACAGATTATAGTCCATTCTAGAGTAATGCCTTGAGAGAGACTTCACCATACTGATGAGAGACCTCAATGCGAAGATTGGAAGCAGCAACGTTGGGTACTAATAAGTCATGAGCAACCATAGACTTGGCAACATGAAGGAGATTGGTGAAAGGCTCACAGATCAAGGTTCCCTGAACAGTCTGGTGCTAGGCAATAGTGTATTCTATCACAAGAGAATACACAAGGAAATGTAAGTGTCACCAGAATATTTAAGTGATAATAAGATTGACCATGCATGTATTGCCAAGAAGCTCCAAAGGTTCCTGCATGATGTGAGAATACTGAGAGGAACAGATATGGTATCAGACCATCGCCATGTAATGGCCAGGCTAAAGCTCAAGCTGAAGAAAGCATTGATGGTTTGAACCAGCAAACCAACACCAGTGATGTAACACCAGAATCCTCAAGGATGCACACAACACCAGTTAATACTCAGTTATCCTCAGTAACAAGTTTCAGGTCCTGCAAGAACTAGCGGACCACAGAGACCCAGTAGACCGAAGATGAAAGAATCAGTGACTGGTCAGGATTACCTGCCAGGAGGTACTGGGTCCCAAGAAATACCACCATAAAGAATGGATATCTACTGAGTCTCTCCACAAAATCTAAGTGTGAAAGGTAAAGAAAGATGCAAATCTGCACCAGCCAAACATAAGCCATAAGTACTCAAGGCGAGTACATCAAAACCAGAAAGTAAGCAAAGAGTAGCTTAACAGCAGACAAGCGAAGATTCATCTAGGGTCTTGCCACAGAAGCCTAGGAAGCAGAAAACCATGGAATCATGAAAGAACTTGATGACATATATATATTTATATTTAAGATTTAGGGAGAGTAATATTCACCCAACAGACATTTTGGGATGGTAGCAATGTCATTTTACTCAGAAGGTCTTTCTTGCAGCAAAGGCTATTGGTAGAAAGACTGTATTATATCATGTTAATTTTGGAGAAGAGCCATGTTTTCAGGCTTTTTATGAAACTCAGCAGATTTGAGTTTAGTCTTGGAGAATTTGGGAGTTTATTCCAAATTTGGGCTGCTTTCACTTGAATCACCTCCCTCCTTATTTTAACTTTTGAAAACTAGGTGCACAGACCAAGTTGGTTGAGGTCATAACAAGGAAACTGTGCCGCAGCTATTGCAAGCCATAAAGACCTGGTAAAGACAAAGCTGTGAAGACAATCGAGGGTGAGGAAGGCGAACAACAAAGATGGGTGGAGCACTTTGAAGAATTGCTGAACCAGGTGTACTGGATTTTCCACCAGACATAGATCCAGTTGACAAGGACTTGCAAATTAACTGCAACAGGCCAATCAAGGAACAAATACTGCAGGCCATCAAATATCTGAAAAATGGGAAGGCAGCTGGACCTGACAACAATCACTACAAGGCACTAAAGGCAGACATTGAAACATCAGCAGACATGCTCACCCCCATGTTGGGAAGGATCTGGTAAGAGGGAAAGTTGCCATTCGACTAGAAGGAGGAATATCTCATCAAGATCCCCCAAAAAGGTAATCCGAGTAACTGAGCAAACTACAGAGGATAACTTTTCTATAAATCCCAGGCAAACAGATGAGGGAACAAATTAATGCTCAGTTGTGAGACCAGCAAGCCAGCTTCCACTGACATAGATCATGCAAATAAATAACAGATTGCATCATTGTGCCTACTCATTGAGCAGTCCATGGAATGGAACACTCTCCCATGTGAATTTTTTTGGCTATAAGAATGCATTTGACAGCTTGGGCAGACTGACCCTCTGGAAAATCCTCCACCACTATTTTCTGCCAGATAAACGTATAAGAATCACAAGCACATCTTACAATGGAATGACCTTAAAGATAGTTCATGGAGGACAACTCACAGATGTCTTACTAGTGAGAATTGAAGTCTGCCAGTGTTGTTTTTCTTGTCTTTTCTCCTCCTGATAGCCATAGGCTAGATCATGATGACATTCACAGCAAGGAGAAGAAACTGAATCCAGTGGAAACCTTGGATGCAGCTCAACGACTTGGACTTAGTGGACAACATGCCCCTACTCTCCCATACCTATCTGCAGATGCAAGAGAAGACCAACAATGTGGCAGCCACATCAGCACAACTTGATCTCCACATCCACAGGGGAAAACCAAGTTCATAAAGGCTAACACAGCCAACACCAACGGCAGTCACCCTTGCAGGCGATGCACTGGACAACATTAAGGCCTTCACCTGCCTGGACAGTGTCATAGACAAGCATGGTGGACCATGATCACATACCTATTGCAACACCCACACGCTTAGTCACAAACCCACTGAGACACTCTTACACTCACTTACTCACACATTCATTTTGAAATGTTACAGGTTACAGTTAGAATTAATTTTTTTAAATACTAGAAATGCACTGTAAAAACAAAGGTTACAGGGACATTACGGTTAGGAAATATCATTTAAACACCATAGAAATTTACTGAAAAGAACAAAGACTACAGGCATGTTATAGTAAGGTTCAGATTTCATTAGTTCAATCCAGTAATATTCAACAGCTATACTTACCTCAGCTAACTATACCTTACACCCCACAATGTACTGCGTATGGCCTTACATATTACATCCCTCCTGACATGGTCAGTGACATCATTGATGAAATCACTGATGACATCTCAAATGATATCACTGATGACATCTTCCACAGAGCCTCTCTCACACTCACTCATGCCCCATGGAACCTCTTAGAAACCTACTACCACAATCTCACAACTGCTCACATACCAATTCACAGACCCATTCCAGTACTCATACAACCGATAACTCAACCCTAGAGCCCCTCATATAACCACACAATCATACTGCCCCTCATATAACCACTAACTTACTCATACAGCCACTAATGCACCCATTAATTCACCATTACAGCTACATACATATCCAGACATTCAGACATTTACACACCCATACATATGCTCTTGCAGCCACTCAAACAAAAATTCAATAACACATACAGTTCATCATACAGCCACTCACTCACCCATATAGGCACTCAAACTTCTGCTTAATTGTCAATACAGCTACTAACACACCTACTCACTTATCCATACAATGACTGATGGCTACTAACTCACCCATACAACCACTCAAACACCCACTCTGTTATCCATATAACCACTTACACAGCCATTCAGATACCCATACGACCACTCACACATTGTTGCAGCCACTCATACAGCCTCTAACTTACCCATACAGTCTCTTCCACAGCCATTCACTCTCCAATACAGCTATTCAGTCATCCATACAGCTATTCTCATACCCACTAACACATCCATACAGCCACTCAGAAACCCATACAGGAATTCAGACATCAACTCACACACTTTTACAGACAGTCACACAGACACTCAGATGAGATATAGAAATAGTATGGCTGATTACTAGTATAGAAGAATAGTATTTTAACTTATGTTGTAGTTTTGTTTATATCCTTAAGTCTCAAAAACAGTTATGAAACACTTGCACTCACAGGGTGATTTCATCTGTGAAGTCATCAGTGATGTCATTTGAGATGTAATCAATGATGTGACTGACCATGTTATGAGTTATGTAATATGTGTGATCATAAGAAGTGTATTATGGGAACACAAGCTACAATTAGCTCAGGTAACTATAGCTGTTGAATCTATATGGTTTTGTACGAGTGAAATCTGAGCCTAACTATAACCTCCCTGCAACCCTTGGTTCTTTCACTATTTATAACATCCCTTTAACCTTTTTTTCAGTGAATACGCACTTATAGTTTGCACCTAGTATTATAGGAAATGCATTTTTTTGTTTCACCAATAACTTTGGCACATTTTGATGAAACTTTGCAAAAGAAAGTTCAGCTAATACGCATAAAGTTTTGGGGAATGAGAAACAGATTGTGTCCCAAAATGCAATTTAGCTATGCAATTTCCAAAGGTATTTTTAACAGTACCACAACCAAAACAGCTGAATGGGATTGCACCAAATGTGGCAGAAAGTTAGATATTCTTCTAAAAAGAATGCTTTGGTAATTTGGTTTGATTCCGTTTAATAGTTTTTAAAAACGTAAGTTCATAATGTATAAATATCTGAACCATTTGGCTGAAATTTAAAACTTCAAGCCTTCTGATTGGCAGAGAGGGTTTTTTCAGGGCGATCACACTAACAATTGTAAATTGATACTTGTATAGCACACTACTCACCCGCAAGGGTCTCAAGGCGCTTGTACGAATACCGCTGTGGAACCCATCCTGGCTTTTCCTGTGAGGCGTCCACTCCTGGGCACCCCCAGGCATCCTTAGCGTTGTGGGGGCTGTTGTGGAGATTAAGCAAGCTATTGCCCAGAGTTGCAGAGTGGGACTCCATGATTGGAACAGGGACCGAGGCGAGAATTATCAGGTCCATGGAATTTCTGAGCCCAAGACCCGCCGAGGTGGGGAATTGAACCCTGGTCCCGGGGCTAGACCTCTACATCAGGGTCTGCCGCTCTAACCATTGAGCCACATTCCTCCGCTTCTTCAATTGACTGGCTGCAACATGCATGAAAAGAAATGTTGTAACAGGCATTACAGGAGCCTGTCCTGAAATGTTTGATTAACAAAGAACATAAAGGGGCTGTGTAGGGATATCCCGACCCCTTAGCCTTAGTGGGGGGCTCTGAGAGGGACCGCGGGACTAAAATAAAAATAAATCCTTTTTTCTATTTTGGTGTCCAATGGAAGTCCTCTAGGAACCCCACAGAACCACCAAAGAAAAGGGCAGCCCTGTTTTTGTTTACATTTCCCTCAGTGGGCTGGACTTCTGGAGGCTGTCACAATTTTAAATAAGATTTAAGTGGGAAAGGGGGATGTACAGAGTCTTCCCTCCAAACCAACCATTCTCCCCAGAGACCTCATCCCCTATGATGCAATACAAATTTAATATGCTGGTGGATTCCAACCCTAGGTCAGCACAATCTATCTTTTTCCCTGTCAATGCTTGTGAAATCTCAGTCGTTTTTGTTGTTTAAAACTGTATATTTTAACTGATATTTTAACCTAACTATAAACTCCCTATAACCTTTGTTTCTTTTCTGTGAATATATATATTTCATTATTTACCATGAAGCATTATTTAAAATCCATGTCATTATTTTCTTTGTGAGTTTGTTTTAGTACTTGTGAGCTGCCTTGTTGATTTCTTCAATGACCTTAGGGCTGGACTTAACTACATTTATTACTGTTTTGCCTCTTTTAGGGTTATGGTAACCTTAGATGTGTAGTTCGGTAGGAGCAGTCTTTTGTGAGTGGTTGACTGTAGATGCCTAACTCTTCCTAAACGTATCCTTACTTTTTTGTAAATCCATCACATTTTGTGTTAGATAATTCCTATTTTCCCATCACTCTACCCCTGCCCCACATCTAAGTCTGGGTACAGTGCTTCCCGAGCCTGGCATTACCAGGTCCGCTATTTTCATACTAAGGTATCAAGGAACCAAAAACTCTCGTCTCCTCACAATAACTTAGAGTGGTATGTTCCCTGTCAGGGATACTCTGGATCCAGCATCTTTAAAGTACATGAGCAAAGGGAGAGGTGGAGACTAGAGGCTTGACTACAAATTGGACATAATGCTGCCTATTGCTTATAATGTATACCTGAATTTGTAGACTGTAGATTGATTTTTCACATTATACTTCTGGTTACACACACAGATGCATGTGCCCATGTTCTTTACCATTGCCTATTATTGGTGACACCACCAGTTTTCCTTTGGCACCATAAGTGTCATGAACACCTTTTCTAGCAATGCCACTGGATGCACATCAGAGAAAGGTGGGGTATTACTAGAAAGCTTCTGACCAAAGAGGCCCTGCATACATTCTCCCAGTAGGGCAGTTGCAGTCTGCCTGCGGCAAGGTTCTCCCTGTATACAGGGAAATCCATGTAATACAGACCCACTGACCCTCTCACACACAGAGCTACAGGACCAGAGACCAGGGAGCAACAAGACAGACACCAGAGTTGGCATCTGATAATGCATTAAGACCAGCAATCTTTGTGTATGACTCGCTCATGAAATGATGTTTCATCTGATGTTTCATTGGATAGATAATGGCTCAGGAGCTTCACAATTAGTTGCAAGTTATTAGAGATCAGAAATTGGGAATGTACTTTCAAAGTAGGCTGTATTGCCACAAGCTCCACCAGATAGATTGAATCCTCACTTTTTCACATAGTTACTGGTGTCATCCAGTATTAAGATCTGTACTCTACCATGTAAAGATTCTAATCTTAGTTTTCTTCGACCCCTCTAAATACTTGGCCTTAGTATAACATAATCTCATATATTTTGCACTGGGGAAAATAACACGTAATGCTGGAAGTTATGCCATTATGCCCCTTCACATGCATGATATTACCACTCGCTGGGAAAAAAAGTATCCCAGGAACATGGCCACTGCACAATCAATCCAACCACCAGCAGTATTTCTTTAATTCAAGCACCAGTGAAAGCAATTTTGCTTTAATTTTTTTACCAGTGTGAACCGTTTCGATTATTATTGAGCATCAAATGCATTTTATTTTATTTCTGTATTTACACCGAGGGAATTCCATAAAAATGTGAGGCTACTGTACACAGGAATGCAACTTCCTCTTCCTGTCCTTAACACTCTCCTTTGTGTTTTCACAGCCCATGGTCATTTTGGATTTAGGTTCTGGAGGAAAAGCATCACACAGCCTTTGTTTGCATCTGCAGTTGTCTCTGTATCATCCAACCCTGGGTGCATATTATCAAGGACAGGTGTTAAAATTGTCACCTTTTTATCGGCTGGAAACTGCCTATAAAACGGCGATAATGGGCTTGATAATACACCCTTGTTAATTCCCATAGAAGCCCATGTTCTGATGTTAACATGCAATCATTTTAACACCAGTCCTTGATAATATGCCCCCTACTTTTTAATTTGTATTGCATTTATTTGTTACTGCTGGCCTAGGGTTTAGAATAGGGAGAGTGATAACTTATGATGGAACCCCGCATGTATTTTCCATACATGCCTTTACTCCACAGTCACTACTCCATCTGTGATATTACCACGCATTACTTTACCACAAAAGCTGTTACAACAATTTCCACTAGGGGGGGCAATGGACTTTTGAATAGTATAAATTACTATTTAAACTCCAGTCAGTGTATCAGTAGAGAAGGTGTTGGACATAAAATCCAACACTAGTTCAACAATGCACCCGCTAAAGCAAGTCATTGTAAAGAGTTGTGTGGTAAAGGAAAGTGTGATGACATTGCAGTCAGGATAGTGACTTGGGAGTAAAGGCAGGTTGTGATTTTTCCTGTTGGGTAAAGGATGTTTCCCAGCAGGACTGAGTGAAATTAAGGTACGATGGACATTTGGGGGTTTTGGATGCCTGGAGTTATTAATAATTACACATTTTACTTGTGTTTTGGTGACCCACCCAGGGGCATATTTACAAGCCCCTATCGCCACCAAAACATCATTTTTCGCGACATTGTGGTCGTGATAAGGGCTTCACCCTATTTACAAGGAGTGTTAAGCCACTTAATGCCTTGTAAATACAGCTCCCTTTCATGCTATACTTAGTGTGAAAGGGGAGGGCAATGGGTATTGCGGTGGACGTTCTGCCGCAACACCCATTTATTTTGACGCCTGGTAAACCTGGTATTACCCTGATGCAATGAGGACAAATGTTGCTATTATTGAGGAGGCACATGTACCATACAAAGGAGGGATGACAAATAGAAGCATAGGGGTGCATTAAGGAGACAAAAAAGTGAAAAGAAAGTTAAAAAATGTGAAGTGGACAGGAATAAGATGAATATGATTGATTAGAGAAGACAGCTACAAAAGAGCATGCTAGATTCTGAGAACAGCTTACTGTTCAAAAACGATGTGCACGTGTGCCAACCATCATGCTGGTTTGCATGCCATTACTAGTTTGAGAATGAAATGCTTATTTGTGCCATTTTTGTGCGTGAAACGCCAGGATCTGTTTTTCACATATTTTCCCAATTTTGTATTTCATCTAATTCTACTAGTAGCAATTGCGCAATATAGTAACTCACACCCACTCACTTACCTCTACACCCAATACAATATATATTCAGGCCCTCATTTATGTGGATTTGGTGTGCTGCCCCATACCGAGGTAAAAGGGCAAGAATGCACCATATTTATGCAATATGTGGCATCCATGTAATTTCCACCTGTGCTGTTGCAATTTCTGCAGCTTAGCACCCATGCGGGCACCCTTGTACCTTAGTGCAAGCGGGCCTGTGTTGTCAGCAGGATTGTTTTTGCCCAGAAAGTGGCCCTTTAATGCAGAGAATCAATCCTAATAGGCAGTTTCCTCTTTCTATGTGTGATGCATAATGCAGCACACATAAAAAGAGGACAAAAAAGGAGAAATTAAGTAATTTCTCCTCATTACTCTTCACATTGGGAGGCATAAGTATTTGGCACTTCCCCTGGTTTGCATGGTCTTGTAAATCTGGGGAAGTATCAAAATCCATGGGTGTTGCATGTGAACACCCACAGCACTGCCCATGAAATGCCTCCGGAGCGCAGAGTAAGGCAATGCAGTCATTTGCTTTGATTTGCCTTACTTCATATCTATGTGGTAATTTAACCCCTTCACTGCGGCGGCTATTCGGCCGCAGTGCTAAGGGGGTGGGCGGCCACGCGGCGGTCCCGTGCTCGTGACGGAACCGCTCCGTCACGGCATGCGGGTGAGCTGTGCTTGTGACGGAACAGTTTCGTCACGGCCCCGCCCGCTCAATAGAACGCGCCGCGCAGGCGCGGAATTCGCACAGCGCAGGCGCGGCGAGCGGGCCTTGACGGAACCGTTCCGTCACCAGCACAGCCCACCCGAGGCTCGTGACGGAACGGTTCCATCACGAGCATGGGAGGGGTTAAAGCTACGCAGAGGGGCTTTGTGTGGCCTCATAGATATGATTTTGTAGTCTGCGCCGCCGGAGCATCACAAAAAGTGTTACTCTGGCTCTGCATGAGGCTCGTAAATATGCCCCTCAGTCTGCAAGTGATTGGTTGATTTTTGTCACCGACTTTCCACCTCACTTACTCTTTATTCTCTATGTGTCTTCCTTCTTATACAAAGAAATCTAAATAAAATGTATAAAACAATTCCATATAAAGATAGGGGGCAGGTGCCTTGCTGCAAAAGTATCTGGTTCTGTCTCTTCTAAAATTAAATTTACATCACCCATTCTACCTCTTTTGGAAATCACATTCGAAATAACTTCACAAAGCAAAACATATATTTATGACATATTTTTACCTCTGGATGTTCCATGACAGATTCTACAAAACAAAAAATAGGAAACAGAAAAATGAAGCGTTAATCAATATTGCAGTTATTAATATATGGATTCCTTATTGATAACACTGTCATCAGTAGAATTAATCACACCATGTCAAAGGTATGTCCTCTCAACCTTCATAATCCTTCATGTCTAACTAGTATTAAGGGACATTCAGAGCTAAAGTTTGTTTCCCTGCCACATGCTGGCGGCTTGTTTATAGAAACATTTCACAAATAATTGAAACTACCAATTGTTGCCCTCATATAGAAAAACCCATGAATAGATTGGGTGCGGGAGAGATTAGCAATGGTAAGCAACACAAAAGACATCTGCCTGCAAAGAAACTATTTTAGTTTATCTTGGAAATATTTTACAATTTCTTTTGTTGTTATCATTTACTAATGACAATTTTGTTCATGTCAAGGTTGTGTGGTATCCCTTCTTGTCCTATATTGTAGTGCATTGTAATGGTATTTACAGAGCAAATTTACGAACCTACTGATGCTGTACAGAGTGATCTGGTGGTATTTTAAAATAATGTGTTTTACTCTAGTTAAGTCTCTGGCCCAAGGCCCATCGCAGGCCCTAACAGACCCAAGCAGGAAAGATGCCACTGAAAAAAACACTCTCAATCTTCTGCCTTTCACCTGATTGCTCCGGGAGAGGAGTTAAAATTGAAACAACAGATGATCGTGATAACCTCCAACTAAATAAAATCCACAAATCTGTCTGCTCTGAGTCTTCAAATCTAGAGGAAGGGGGTGGGTTAGAAATGCAGCTAATGTGCTTTAATATGGAGGGCTGTTGCTTTTCAGCTTCCTGTTATGGCTTAATTTTCCTAGAATTTTGTTGTAAATACACTGAGAAATGCAAGGAAAATATACCCAATTAGAACACCGACTAATCCTCCATTCATTTGTATATACATTTGCAATGAACATATTTTTGTACAAGCATCATACAGGCATTTTCCCACAAAAGAACTGAAACGTCCACTCCTATCCTATGAAAAGATGTTTATTCATCTACCCCATGGTTAAAGGTAACTGAATATAAACTTACCAATGCCGGAGATAAGCGTCAGAACAATGAGGACAACAAATAGCTTCATGATGAAAGAGATGTTGAGCCTGTTTCTGCAATACTCAGCTCAGTCTCAAGGTGAATGTATTCATACAGAGCTACTATCATTATATAGAACCTAGGAGACTAAATTCCTCCCACAGTCACATGAAAGGGCCATGTTCAATATTAACAATACTTGCCAGATTATTTACTCAGAAACCACTGTTCAGAAAACATCCGCTTTCAGAACCTTGTGATGTGGAAAATTAATCACTATACCAGACAGGTTCCAAAGTCATGAAAGTTAAAAAATAAAATCACTATTTGCTTTGAAAGTAAATCAATAGCCCTTTTTCGTAAACACTATGATTGTGGTCTTTTGCTAAGATTTAGGAGTCTGTCCCAGCTGAGCAAGCTGGGACAGACCGAACTGCCAGGCCAGGTCGTCCCTGGACCGGAAAAAAGCATCCTGGGACCGGTTCCAGGGTATCTCACCCTTCTTCAACCAGGCTAGCTTTGAAACCAGTGGCACAGTGAGCAAGGGACCCACGTCTGGGCATACCCATCCCACTTTGGGCGAAAAGTGTTACAGCAAACAAATGATGGACAGAAGGCTGACAATGCAAACATTCTCCCCCAGTGAATAGATCTGGATTAAATCCATTGTTCTTTTGCCCACTAGGCCCCCCCAGTTTGGAACCAACCATATGCCAATCAGTCTGGACCTGTGCCTCATGGGAACAGTCCAGACCGAACTGCCAGGCAAGGTCTACCTGGATCGAAAACAAGCACCCTGGAACCAGTTTCAGGGTATGTCACCCTTCTTCAGCCAGGCTAGCTTGATTCCAGTGGCACAGTGAGTAAGGGACCCCTGTTTGGGCATACCCATCTCACTTAGGGCGAAAATGGTTACAGCAAACAAATGATGGATGGAATGCTGACAATGCAAACATTCTTCCTCTGTCAAAAGATCTTGGTTAAATCAACCATTCTTTTGGCCTCTACGCCACCCCAGTTTGGACTTGGCCATATGCAAATCAGTCTTGACCCTGTGCCTCATGGTAACAGTCCAGCCCGATCTGCCAAGCCAGGTTAAAAATATGTGAATATTCAGCTAGTCGAAATTTGTGTTTGATTTATTGAGAAATGTGGTGTTCAAACATGGCATTTTGCCTGTTATAACTGTATTATATCACATTTGACTAGCTGTTGCTGACAGGGTGCAATATGATGAATTTTAAATAATATGTACCGCCAATGCTTTATGTCCAACTAAAGGAGTGGTCATTTAATGTGTCTTATGAGCAACTGTTTACTGTCATATGTATAAGTGTGATTCATGTTATGGTTAATTTCTCAACTGTTGATTTTCTTGGTCTTGATATGTCATAAATGTTATATGTGTATTCTGAAAAATAATTGAACTAAGAAGGTGTAAAAAAACATCAAACCACTTTAGTTGCCATAGTGGTTTCTGTTGAAATTATATCAAATTGAGACACACACCCTCACATCTTTTTGTATTAAACTATTAGTGTGCCCTGTTTGGGTGTGCTATCAAGCCCAGCCCCTATTGTGTCTGTTTGCAGTCCTGAAAGTAGCATTTCACTTATAGGCCCTGGGTATGTGGAATTTCATTCTAAAAGAGACTTATATGTATATTAAATATGCCAACGAGCTATAAGCCAAACAATCCGTGTTCAGGAGAATGAGCACAAGCACATTAGTACTGGTTAGCAGAGGTAAAGTGCACAGAGTCTTAAGACTGACAACACAAATTCCAGCAAAGAAATGGAGGTAGTAGGCAAAACGTTTGAGGGAAAAACACTCTAGAATGGCAACATTTTCAACAAATAGTTGAAACTCATGCTTCAATAATAACATATCTGCAAAGACAATTTAAGCTCCTACTACCAGGATAATACAAGTGTAAGAAGGTTACATGTTACTCCCTATTGCAATGGTGTTGCTGTAAAGGAAGAGATTTTCGGACTTCTATTTAGTAATCATTGCCAATTTGAAAGCATGCCAAACATAATTACACAGAATATTTTACTCTAAAAAATGTATTTTGGAAACTCAATTGTGATTCAATAACTGTCCCTCATTCTTGCAAAGCAGCCTGAGTGGAGCTGCTGTGGTGTCAGCATCTGACCTATCCTGATTTGGGTGTTTTAGTAATGGTTCCTTTGGTAACACTCTGGGATCTCCCACATGCTGCATTGTACAAATACAGTTGGAACTTGACAAAAAGCTTTCGTTTTTGTGCTTATAAAAATTCTACGAGTTACTGCATTTACGAGTATGTGCATCGGACAGCGTCACAATGCATTATCTGCTTATTGTTTGATGGTAATTAAAATGTGTTACATTGTCATTTGCATGTGCTTTATTTTACTGTGTGCCCTCATGGAAAGAGTACCTGTCCTATGAATGTTTAGTATTGTTTTTAAGTCTCCCCTTATTGCAATGAAACATATTTAATAATACTGCAGTTTAGGTTTAAAACTATTTTTTAAAATAGTTTTTTGTCCTCATATACACAACGGTTATGTCGACCGATTGTACACACTGACCACTTCCACTGTTCTGAAAAAGATTATAGTAAGGCTTACCCCAATCTCAGACTTAAACATTCTACTCAATGCCTTACCCACTGCGCACCAATATGACAACAATTTCAGGCATTTGGAAAACATGGGCACATCATCTGCTGCTATCAGGGCACATACAAAGATAGGCATAGCCTATCTCTACAATGACTGCAGATTCTCTGTATTATAAACATTCTATTATCTCACAGTCTCTGTGAATAAAAAAGCCAACTTAAACTTACACAAAAGTATGAGTTTACTTTTGAGAATATGACCCATGGTGTGTTTTCCCACCCCTCTTTTGGAGCTCTTAGCACACAGACCCTAGCTCCACTCTATCTTCCTGTGGTATCCTTCAAGGAGAAGCAGTCTTGCACTTGAGATGGTAATGGCAACGGGAAACATCATTTACCACGAAGGCATTACCACTAATGACGTTTACCACGTGACACTTACCACGCAAACGTCTTTACAACGAGGGTGCCTTCCATGACCGTCTTTACCACGGGCTGGGGGGGAGACGTGGTATTCCTTCAAGTCGTTCTGCGTGGGCTTTAGGGGGCTGGGGGGGGCTCAGGGGGGCTGGGGGGGGCTCGGAGGGGGGCTGGGGGGGTCTTTCCCCCCCAAAAAAACAAACAAACAAAGGAGCGGAATACTCAAATAAAAAAAAACGCACTTCAGTACTACCGAAATAAAAGGAAAGTGCCTCCCCCAAAGACGTGCCGTGTACGTCAAAATAGCAGTCCTTTTTTAGTTTTGGAAGACGTGTTTTAACGCTTGTTTCGATGGTGGATGGAAGTAGGGGCTGCTGGTGAAAGACAGGAAGGTGTCAGGTAAGAAAATAATCTTTATCATTTGTGCTTAAAGGACGTTAAAATGCGTGGTATAATCCTTCGTTGCAAATTCGAGTGTGGTAAAGCCACTTGCGAACTAAAATTTGCGTGGTAATGCCATGCATGGAACTTGTAATCGTGGTAAAATCATATATTCAATGGCAACAAGTTCATATTACTGCACAGGACAGAGCATAATTAAGCACAAGCATGTTATCTGTCCTTGATATGCAGGCTTGGAACTGCCACTGTATATTATTTATTCCTCTTAAGGCTGGAATAGAAAATGTACATAAATCAGCACCAGATACTCTCTAATGTTTTAGATTATTGTGAGGGTCAGCAGATTTAGCATTCCAAGACTAGGGACAATCTCATTGTTTGAGTCTATTGTCAAGTGTAACTCAGGAACTTCCAAGGATGCCTTACATTGACATTAAGCCCCCTTTTCTATGTAAATCACTGCTCCAATGATTACATGCATGTAAGCTAAGATCATATGCATAGTTGTCTCCTCAGATCTCCTGGTCTCTGATCTTTGATAAAGAGATTTAAAAAGATAGGCTTAAGGAGTCACTCGAACAAATGATTTATTTTCATTTATTGACAGCTTTACTGAGCATAGATGAAGACATTTCAGTTGTTTCAGTTTTTTAATGCATACATTAACAATACCTTGGCATGCAAGTACTGACTCAATAATAGACTCATTATTTTATGTATAGCTACTATGAACACAAAACCCTCAAACTTTGACCTTATCACTGTGAAACAAGGATTACTCAATACCAATACTCCAGTCTCAGTGGATTGGACTGATCATTTTCTCATCTGCTGCTCATTTCATTTCACTTAAATAGTAGTCACAGATACAAATAAAGGGCCCAAACTGTGGGACAGAGGTCTGAGGAATATTATCTCTATGTCACTAGCCTAGGAGTACCTTACACCTTCAAACCATATTATGAGAGCATAATTTCAGTGGCCCACATCCCAGAGATCTAAGTCAATGCTAGGGATCATAGACATTATAGGTTAAAAAAACACCAAATTATCTGCACACAAAAAACTGAACACAGAGGAAAACTGTGAAACAACTGAATGAGTGAGACATAAATATTTCTCCCCTAAATATCTGGTGTAATTGCAAATTAAAATACACAAATATAAAGACACATTTTTTATTTAAATCTACTCATTTTAAAAAGGAGACTAAATTAACTAATAACCACCAAAAATGTTATTTAACATTGTAAAGAAATCAACTAGCCCCCATAGAAATGGTCTCAAATGCTTCGAAAAAGCAGATGCAAGGGTGTGGCCAAGATGGTGAGCGGGTAAGACGTGTCTTGCATCGTCTCGCCACTTCTGGGTGCTCAACTCAGCCCTAAGTTGCGCTCTTCACCCTTTAAAAGTCAAACTTCACAAGGGAAATTCTCCCTCAGTCTGTCTGGTGCCTCAACAGAGCAAGGACTGAGGCTGGGGGCTCGAGAGTCGATTTACTCGCCACGCATCGGATCGTGAGGTACTAACCTGAAAATGGCGGCCAGATCTGTCCGCTCCAACGGGGGCTGGTGAGAAGCAGCTGAGACCTCAGAGCGGCCATAGAGGTAGTCGAGGGCTCCCCGGAGGCTCTGGAAAATGTGGAAAAGCCGGTTGGAGCCCCCATCGCACGGCTCCAAGACGGAGGGAGAGCAGAAGCTGCTGGGTACCAGCCTAACAGGCCCTAAAGAGTCAGCACAGAGAGTCACTGCGAAACCGCAGGGATGTGCAGGCTTGTTGACACGGAGCATCTTCCAGAGTTATCGCTGGTGCTCCCTTGCAGGCCTAAGATCAGAGCTGTGGCTTCCCTGCAGCCCTACACGGGGGTGATAGAGTGGTGCACCTGGGGGTCAGGACCACAGCAAGACCTAGTGAGGTACATGTAGGCCTGCAGCTAGGTAGCAGGGGCAGCAACAGTGCAGAGGATGGAGCAGCCACATGGCACAGAGGGTCATCAGCCAGGCTCATCGACTGGTGCCCGAGGGCAGCGGACAGACAATTCAGGGAGCCAGCATCAAGTACAGTTGAGCACGCCTACCCCTGGAGAGAAGGGACAGTGCAACCCAAGCAGTGGTGCCGAGGGACCTGATGGACAATCTGGCCCTCTCTGAGCTGAGAGCCTACCCGGAGCGGAAACTGCCTGTGGCTACTCACCTCGGGAACCGCCTGGGGCTTAAAACCGGGGGGTAATCCAAATGACGGAGAACCAGCCATCAGAAATATCCAGCTGCAGTGACGAGGAGATGATGACCACCCCAGGGGCCGAGCTGAGGACCACTGAAGGCGACCGACCACGGTGAGTAGAGGGGTGGGGAGCTCCACACAGAGATCGGCAGTGGAGGGAGCAGAGCAGCTGTCAGAGAGTGAGTGGTGGGAAGAGGCCTAGAGAGTCACACAGGACCTAGGCACGCTGCAGATGAGGAGGAGCAGGGTGCAGAAGCCGCATGAAATACAGCGAAGCTAGGCCATCAGCCAGAAAAACGCTCGGTGTCTGGGACCACATACCAAGCCACATCCCTCCCGTTGCCACATGCAGACATGGAGAGTCTAGGCCCTCTCATGCTGGGTATCATTAAACTGGGTCAGTCCGGCTTCATCCCTAACAGACAGAGCAGCAACAATACAAAACGCATATAACACCTGGTCAACAAAGCCCACCGTACAAACATGAATGCTCGCCTCCTGTTGGAAGATGCCGAGAAGGCATTTGATTGGGTGGGCTGGTACTTTTTAGACCAGACCCCAGTGCACTTTTGTCTGGGGGACAGGTTCAGGGCCAGGGTGTCGAGGTGCTACACAGTGCCCACTGCGACTATTAGAGTCAATTGGGTCTCATCCAGCCCCTTTGCGATCCAGAGAGGGACCCGGCAGGGATTCCCGCTGTTGCCCTCCTCTACGTGTTGCACATCAAGCCCCTGGCCTGGAGGATCAGGGATAATCCCAACATTTTTGGCATTCCGTTTGGCAGCGTGAGACACGCGATCAGCCTCCATACGGATGACATCATCGCATCCCTCGAATCACCACAGCGCTCGGTCCTGGTATTTTTACAGGAACTGGAATCCTTTAACCAGGTATTTGGGTTCCGAGTCAAAGTTGGGAAATCGATGGTTCTTTGGTTGAACCAACAGGGGACAACAAATACGCTGGGAAGGGACACCAAAGCGGGGATACCAGTTATGACATGTATCCCATACCTTGGAATTAAACTGGACCCCATCCGTTTCACAAATGGTTAAATGAAATTATTCCAAGTTAACCACCTAGTCAAGATATCCCGGCTGATGATGGCTGATAGCCAGAAACTAGTCCTAGGATGCTTGATTCCGGTCCAGGGAAGACATGGCTTGGCAGTTCGGGCTGGACTGTCCCCATGAGGCACAGGGCCAAGACTGATTTTCATATGGCAATGTCTGAACGTGGGTGGTGTGCTGAGCAAAATAACGATGGATTAAACACAGATCTGTGACTGGGGGTGAATGTTCTGCCATTGTGCAACATTCCCTCCATCATCTTGTGTGCTTTGCTGTTCGCCCTATGTGGGAAAGGTATGACCAGACGTGGGTCCCTTGCTCACTACGCCACTGGAGTCAAGCTATCCTGGCTGATGATGGCTGAAGGCCAGAAACAGGTCCTAGGATGCTTGATTCCGGTCGAGGGAAGACATGTCTTAGCAGTTTGGGCTGGACTGTTCCCATGAGGCACAGTGCCAACAGACTGTTTTTCATATGGCCATGTCTGAACGTGGGTGGTGTGCTGAGCAAAATAACGATGGATTACACCCAGATCTGTGACTGGGGGTGAATGTTTTGTCATTGTGCAACATTCCGTCCATCATCTTATTCATTTTGCTGTTCCCCCTATGTGGGAAGGGTATGCCCAGACGTTGGTCCCGTGCTCACTACGCTACTGGAGTCAAGCTATCCTGGCTGATGACGTCTTATAGCCAGAAACTGGTCCTAGGATGCTTGATTCCGGTCCAGGCAAGACATGTCTTAGCAGTTCGGGCTGGACTGTTCCCATGAGCCACAGGGCCAAGACAGATTTGCAAATGTCCATGTCTGAACTGGGGTGGCATGGTGAGCAAAATAACGATGGATTAAACCCAGATCTGAGACTTGGCTGATTGTTTTGCCATTGTGAAATATTCCGTTCATCATCTTGTGTGTTTTGCTGTTCGCCCTATGTTGGAAGGGTAAGCCCAGAAGTGGGTTTCGTGCTCACTACCCCACTGGAGTCAAGCTATCCTGGCTGATGACGGCTGATAGCCAGAAGCCGGTCCTAGGATGCTTGATTCCGGTCCAGGGAGGACATGGATTTTCAGTTCAGTCTGGACTGTTCCCATGAGCCCCAGGGCTAAGACTGATTTGCATATGGCCATGTCTGAACTGGGGTGGTGTGGTGAGCAAAATAACGATGGATTAAACCCAGATCTGTGTCTGGGGGTGAATGTTTTGCCAATGTGCAAAATTGAGTCCATCATCTTGCATGTTTCACTAATGAGCTGCAGCATTGGAAACACTGTCAACTATCACTCCTGGAAAGTGTAGCAGCGATTAAGATGTCCATCCCTCCTAAAGCACTTTATCTCTTCCAGACAATTCTGCTATGGTCCCACCCGGTACTCTCCACAAACTACAACAAGTGATACGACAGTTTGTCTGAGCTGGAGCATGTCCTCGGATGCAAAGGGAGCTTGGTTACCTTTGACTCGATGAGTGAGGCTTGGGGATACCGTGCATACTGGAATACTTTAGAACAGCGCAATTCTGGTACTTTGTGGAATGGAATAGGTCAGAATCAGAAATTTGATGGCAGTTTGTTACCAAAACTTTCCCTTTGGAAGGTCCCTTTCCTCAAGAGTGCAGATAGACTCTTAAAGTTACGGGGATCACCGATCACACTCACACAACTCAGGGTTTGGGATGGTGTAGCCACTAAGAAAGGACTGACTTCTTTTCCCTCGCACATGACTCCTCTATTGGAGAACAAAGACTTTACACCGGGGCTGGACAGAAGAGAATTTCTGGGGTGGCGAGGAACTGAATATAAGTCGGCAGGGCACTTCTTTGACCTCAATAGGATTTTTTCATTCCCTGACCTCAGATTAGAGTTTGGCCTTTCTGAAGCGGAGCAATTCCAATATCTGCAATTCCGGCACTGGCTTCTACTAATGGAGGTGCAGCCAAATGTGAGCAGGAAGTTGACAAACAGTGGCTATTAACAAAGAATATTGATAAGAAAATGATCTCCGAACTGTATGATATGATAAGCCCCCAAAGGATGTATGACGGTACAACGCATACATTCACAACGCATACCATTACAATGAAACTTTTACAACGCAGGATTCATTTTAACGCATGCCATTACAACGCATGCCACTACAACGCAGCTGCTATTACAACGCATGCCATTACAACGTAAGTATGGGTAAGTATTTTTTTTTATTATTAATGGGAATGTAATAGTAGTGTAAGTGTTGGATAGTTTAGGGGTTAAAATTACTATTCTAACTCCAAGGGGGCGTAATAGTAGGGTAAGTGTTGGATGGTGTAGGGGTTAAAATTTAATTAGTACTTACTCATACTTACGTTGTAATGGCATGCGTTGTAATAGCAGCTGCGTTGTAATGGCATGCGTTATATTTTCATGTGTCGTAATGGATCCTGCGTTGTAAATGTTTTGTTGTAATGGTAGTGCATTGTTTTAGTTGCGTAGTAATAGCTGTTTCCCCCCCCCCAAAACCTTAGGCACCCACGGCTAGTCAGAAAAGATAGGCAAAATACTAGGGAAGGGACTAAGGAAGGGACCTCAATGGAAGGATATCTACTACCGAGCCAATCATACGGTGCGTAACACAGCCAGCAGGGAGTTCACAATTAAAATAGCCACATACTGACACCAGTTTGCCTTATCAAGGGGAACCAGGATTGCAGTCCGACCTGTTGGAGGGGCTGTGGGGAAGAGGGCACACTTGTACATCTGCCGTGGGTGTGGAAGGAACTAGGCTATTTTCACTAACTCCACAGCCAACTTTACTGAAATGTGGCAGCCAATAATCTCCTTGCAAGCCACTGTAATGATTGAAATCACATGCCCAAGGTACCTCCGGCTTCTCCGGATACACCGAATCCGACCTCATGATCAGTGCCCTTGCCCTCACCCAATATTCTGCTCCACTACAAATAGGCCTCAAGCACACCAGTTTGTGGGTGGGAAGGGGGGGCGGGGATTATGTTCTTGTTTTTTCTTCTGTTTCTATTTTTTCTACCTTTGGCATTGCTGCATAAGTACGATTTTTATGATACTGGAACATACAGAGACTTTATAGATTACCTCACAGCTGTTGACAGACATGGACCTCATGACACCCATAAACCATCTGCAGATTTCCATCCATATGTATGGCCCAAGCAGGGCAGCGGTGATGAGATGCTGTTTCACCCTTGAGATGTATGTTCTGTTATGGCTGCAGAATGCGAATAAAACAAAGTTAAACCTAAAAAAAGATGCAAGGATGTCTCTGCCATCTTAGTAGAAAAGGTAATAAGAGGTAGAGCTCTCAGTCGGATCGGATTACCAGATGGTGATGAAAAGTGACATTACCACATTGTTCCACTTCCACACCAGGAACCTGTGAATAATCTTACACATTATCTAGCTGCAAACCAAAAAAGTGTTATCACCAAGACTAAACATTTCTCCCAATAGTCCCAGAATGCATAAATAGACCAGGTCTTAGTTTTACAAAAGAAATACAGCATGGGGTATATTTAGGTGAAATTAGTAACTTCTGCTGGGTTTCAAATTTACTATTCCGAACACAATAGTCTAGGACCAAGATTTAACAAGGATTTGCATTGGGGTTGCATTACTTTTTTAACACAAACCTGATGTAAAATCTTTTTGGGGATTTTCAAACCAATGCAAATTGTTATCTGCACTGGTTTGTTAGAAAAAGTTGCTGGTTTGCATTACTTGGCATCAAAGGGGTGTTACGTGGTGGTACATGAACAATTCCACTCAACCACTCATGGTTTTTTTTTGTGTAGCAAAAGTAAGACACACAATATATAAATACTGTAGAAATGTTAACAATACATAACTCTGTATTTTTTTTAAACTTATACAGTAGTCCAGAAAAGGAGGCAACATTCAAATCAGGTGTTGAGAAAATAATACTAGTCACAATTTAAGGAACAACAACCTTTTCCCAAAAAGAAACAACCAAGAAATAATAAAGAAGCATCTGACAAAAGGCCATAGCAGACCATATTATAAAGAGATAGGTTCTTGTTACCCTCATTGGAGACCGGTCCAAAACCAGTTGAATTTAAACCGAGAGCACAGCCCTCTAGCTTTAGCCAATGCGAGTTCCATCTCATATGTCCATCTGAGTAAAACCCAGAACTCATTATTGTAATGTCGTTACTTTTCCCCTCACAGAGCACAGTATACCAGGTGGGTAGAAACAAGTATTTATTTCTATAACACATAAGATCGCTATCACACAGAGCGCCGAGCGTCTAACTGTCCCAAGCCCCGGCCGCTTCTGCCCGTTTCTCGCTTCGCGCTTTCTCTCTTCCTACAGCGCATGCGCCGGTGTTCCGCTCTTGCTACGGCGCGGCACGTCATCACGCCGGCCGTCGGGGGCTAGAGCGCAACACCACAATTAATAATAGGACTGGCATTATCAATCCAGACTCTGGCGACACATGGCACATGGCACATGCTATAATATTAGGAGCCAACAAGTTAACATAGCTAGCCGCCTCACTTTTAATCCCAAGAAATATTTCTTTCTCAGTAAGCTGAAAGTTTGTGTCGAGGAGCGAACTAAGAATATGGAGACCCCACTCCAAAACATATTCAGCCTTGGACAGTCGACAAACATGGGCCTGAGGTCTGCAGCATACCGTTGAAATTTGTGATGAAGTGACTTTTCAGAAGATCGAGAGGGCCACTTAGATATCATTTCTGGTGTATAATACAGCATGTATAGTACCCAGTGCTGTTACAGCTTCAAATTAACCGTTGTTACCCCTTGGTCAAATGTACCCAAGGATTCCTGTATTTCCTCTGCCATTATTTCAGCTCTGACGGCCCAACTTAATTGGGCAGCGATCTGTAAGTTATTCTCACTGGTCCTAGCCATAATCTGCTGAAAGGCTAGGCCAATAGCCCCTTGGCCAGAATACGTATATATACCGGACACTATTACTGATGGGTTCCGCATTGATAATACCTTTTTGTCTCATATGAAATAGTCCCTAACCAGTAGATACTTAAAGAGTGTATTTTGCAAAAAGGCCAAACTCGTCGCAGCGAAAGAGTGGAACCCCTGTCCATCATATAGTTGACACAGCCGTGTAATTCCCTGGCATTGCCAAACTTTCCCCAAAGGATCTTGAAATATATTGGGCAGCATAGGATTACTCCATAACACCCGGTATTGATGAAGCACAGGAAGCAAATATTGACTAATATTTTGCCATATCTGACTAATGTCCTTAACTACCTTGAACTTCACTGGCTTGCAGTAGTTAGGATCAAAAGTTTTATACAGCATAAACCCGACCAATTATATTTGTTTATTTATATGCCTGTATAGCGCAGGACTCGACCCCCGTAGGGGTATCTCCGCGCTTAGGTTCGCCATAGATGTCTGGAACAGAGCTTTAGGAGGTGTGGGAAAGGTTTATGCTGTAAGAAACAGATGTGTTTTTAAAGTTTTCCTAAAGGTTGAATGATTCTGGTTTTGTCTCAGATTGAGGGGAAGTTTGTTCCATAGGGTGGGGCCTATGTATGAGGGTGCCCGGCCACCTTGCCTTGCTTTTTTGATAGTTGGAATTTTTAGCAGAGATTGGTTGCTAGAGCGCAGAGAGCATGCAGGTTTGTACATTTTCAGTCAGATATTGAGGTCCTTGACCGTAGAGGCATTTGTGTATGGTACAACAAATTTTGAACCTCATCCGCTGATGGATAGGCAGCCAGTGTAGTTTTTCCAGGAGCGGACGGGAAGGAGTTCTAGGCGGAGCGTTTAGGACCAGTCGTGCTGCGGTGTTCTGAGCTACTTGTAGTCTGCTAAGCACGTCTTCATTAGCAGATATCAGTAGGCCGTTACAGTAGTCCAGCCTACTGACTACAAGGGCTACAGGCTAACTGAAAACACAGCAAGGTTGGGCCAGCGTCCAGCCCGCAGACCAAGCCACGAATCCGAAAAACGAAGGAAGCCCAGTAATGAAGCTTAAAATCTGGGAGCTCAAAGCCCCCTCATACATAAGGCAATTCAATAAACTTGAGAGCCCTCCTGGCACCCCTGTAAGCCCAAATGAAACTGCCTAAGACACTATCTACTTTCTTAAAAAAAGGACCACGGAACCCACAAGGGTATTGCACGAAACACATATAAAAATTTATGGAGAATGTTAATTCTTATAACGCTACACCTCCTGTTTATACTTAACAGGTACCAATGCCTGCTGTGCAGTTTAGCAGATACTGTCTTCAGAAGAGGTTCGTAGTTCAGAGTTATGATATCATTTATCTGGCTACTAAAACAGACCCCCAGATAGATTGCTGTTTGTGTAAACACCACTCATGGGTTTTTATGCAACATCCTGTTACTAACATTAGTTGACAGGGTTTGGTGCCAAACAATATTGCTGCTTGAAAGCAGGCCTTAAACAGCATATTTCTGACTGCAGGCCTTAAACTGCCTATTTCTGACGGGATATTTCTGACTGCATATGTGCTGCACTGGACGGCCCACATACAAAGTAGGAAAGGTTTGATAACTTGCCTTATCATAGTATTTTGTACTGGGAAGCCTTCTACAAAACCTATGCTAGACTCACACACACACAACCTTGCACTATGGTGCAGAGTTGTGTACATGGCATTCAGCAGCAAAACTCTGCCCTAGCACTAGGGGGAGAGGAGGAGAGAGCCAAATCTCCATAGATATGGCACTCTTATGTTCTCTCCTTGTCACACAAAGCAGCACAGATTTTTTGAGTGCTGTGTTGTGTGTCCCTTTTGTAAATCTGGGTTAAAGAGAGGTCTGTCAAAACTGAGCTTGGATGGAAACAACCTCTTTGAATGTCTCCCATCAAGCCTAGGGTAGGTGTTATCAACATTAGCATGTATTTCAGACCGTTGGCAAACTAACAGCAGACACTGTATAATAAATGGAATGCATAGCCTCATGGCTATTGTATTTGGCAGCTTAAGAATGCATTTCAAATGTTTGCTGTTCAGGACATGAAAAGTTGTTGTGAGGGAAGTAAAGAACATCTCCAATATGCTGCTGATTTGTTTAAGAGCGGCTCTTCTGCAAGAAGGTATACCAAAACCAAAGTGATGAACAGTGGCTGAAAACTGACCTCATGACACATTTCTTATATGAGATGTCTGCAATCCATTTTAAAAGTGTGCTGTGCTGCCTTGGTGTTAGTTAAGTTAGTAAAACAAAATATAAAAAGATTGCTTGCAGCTTGCCATAGTACACCCAGGAAACAACACCACCTAAAATGATGTGGTAATGCAGCACCACTCCCAACACTCTGACTGTCATTCGTTGCTTCATTTCTCTTAAGTGCAAGCATGAGGGCTCTAACATGGCCCCATCATTGATAGGGGTGGGAGGACAGATCTAAGTGGAGAAGGATATCCTCATAAGCAGGGTATGGGAAAATTAGTACATTTTAAAAACAGATCTGATTAGTTGTATGATGTGAATAATATTAAATAACATATTTGGGCATGGTTTACATTAGAATACCATACATAAATGGAAATATGAGCTCAAACCTTCATGAAGCCCATGAGAATTGTAGCTGTGAAATAGAATGTTGGAAGGTGGTTGAACATGAAGCATTGGTAGGTTGTGTATTGTTTCTAGCCCTCGGTCAGCAAAGCATGCATCTTCACCCCATGGCCTCTCTGAGAAATAAATAATGTGGTCACTAATTGTACAAATGCACTAAGCTTCCTTAAAATAAATCCCTGCTATGTGAAGCATTCCTTCATAATTAGTATTACACCTTTCCGTGACCCATTCCATCCATTCAATCATAGCATTTGTAAAGCGCGCTACTCACTGTGAGGGTCTCAAGGCGGTGGGGGGAAGGGAGGTGCTGCTACTGCTCGAACAGCCAGGTCTTGAGGTGTCTCCTGAAGGTGAGATGGTCCTGAGTCAGTCGAAGTTGGACGGGGAGGGAGTTCCAGGACTTGTCGGCCAGGTAGGAGAACGATCTTCCTCCGGTGGTGGTTCCACGAATCTGTGGGATGGTGGCGAGGGCGAGGATGGCGGAGCGGAGCTGGCGGGACGGAGTGTAGAAAGTGAGGCGTCTGTTGAGGTAGTTGGGGCATATGTCAAGGAGAGCCTTGTGTGCATGGGTAAGGAGCCCGAACGTTATTCTCTTGCTGACTGGAAGCCAGTGCAGGTCTCTTGGGTGGGCGGATATGTGGCTGTGGCGAGGGATGCCGAGGATTAGGTGAGCTGAGGCGTTCTGTATGCGCTCGAGACTTCTCTGAAGTTTTGCTGTGGTTCCTGCGTAGAGGGCATTCCCGTAGTCCAACCGGCTGGTGACGAAGGCTTGGGTTACGCTTCTTCTTGATTCAGTTGGGATTCATCTGAATATCTTTCGGAGCATGCACAGGGTGTTGAAGCATGAGGATGAGATGGCGTTGACTTGCTTGGACAGAATTAGCGTGGAGTCCAAGATGGATCCCAGGTTGCGTGCATGGTCGGTGGGTGTCAGTGCTATGCCCAGCGCGGTGGGCCACCAGGAGTCGTTCCATGCGGATGGGGATGGTCCCAGGATGAGGACTTCCGTCTTGTTCGAGTTCAGTTTCAGGTGGCTGAGCTTCATCCAGTTTGCGACATCCCTCATTCCTTCCTGGAGGTTGGTCTTGGCGGTGGCTCGGTGTTTGGTGAGGGAGAGGATCAGCTAGGTGTCGTTGGTGTAGGAGATGATGTTGAAGTTGTGTGCGTGGACGATGGCGGCGAGGGGGCTCATGTAGACATTGAAGAGAGTCGGGCTGAGCGAAGAGCCTTGGGGTACGCCGCAGATGATTTTGGTGGACGTGGAGTAGAAGGGAGGGATGCGGACTCTCTGGGTTCTGCCGGAGAGGAATTATGTGATCCAGTCCAGGGCTCTTCCTTGGATCCCTGTGCTGAGGAGGCGATATCTAAGGGTGCTGTGGCAGGTGGTGTCAAAGGTGGCTGAGAGGTCAAGGAGGATGAGGGCAGCTGTTTCCCCGTTGTTGAGCAGGATCCTGATGTCATCGGTGGCTGCGATGAGGGCGGTCTCAGTGCTGTGGTTGGCATGAAATCCAGACTGGGATGGGTCGAGGGAGCCATTTGCCTTGAGTAAGTCATCTTCTCAATGACTTTCGCAGGGAACGGAAGAAGGGAGATGGGCCAGATGTTCTTGAGGTCCTTAGGGTCCGCTGTGGGTTTCTTCAGTAGAGCATTGATCTCTATGTGTTTCCAGCTCTCTGGGAAGGTGGCGGTCAAAAAGGAGTTGTTGATGATGTTCCGGAGGTGGGGTGCGATGACAGCGTCTGCTTTGTTGAAGATGTGGTGGGGGCATGGATCGGACGGTGAGCGGGAGTGGATGGTGTTCATGACGTGGGTGTTGTCTTCAATGCTGATGGGGTTCCAGGTGTTGAGGGTGGGGTTGGGGGATGACGGTTCTATGGCTGATGGCAGAGTCTGGGTGCCGAATCTGTCGTGTATGTCAGCGATCTTGCTGTGAACAGCACAAACAACACAGGGGGTCTGAAAGCCATTTAATCTAGCCTGACTGACATTAATTCCAATACATCAGTGGGTGCTGAAGTCACCATTAAACGATTGCAAATAAAGGAGGGAAAACACTCACATGTGAAGTAGACCGTGCACTCCAAATGAACAAAATAAATTCCTTTCAAAATCTGGTCGACAAGATCCAGACCACCAAGTAGTGGATTACCATCAAACAGACTTGGTGATCAGTCATAACATTTGGCCGTCCAAATTGGGAATTGGCTAGTCCCTTGATCATCGAGACCACATGCCACACAGTCAATTAATGGTGCTGGATCTGGTCCACAGGTATCTATGAATCACCTTCTGATAGCTAATCTTTGATGGCAGTGATAATCGTGAACACACAGTGCAACAGAAAACAAATGTGGTGAGTTAAAATAGGATGATGTGTCCTAAAAACTACTATTTTAATGAATACCAAGGCTCATCCCCTAATAAAAAACAAGAACAGCGCAAACGACAGTATGACCAAATATCTGTTGCGAAATGGGCCAACATGTTTCTGCCTACCAGGCAATCAATCCCTCAGCTTTCATCAGGGCCTCTGCTCTCAACTTGTTCCTACTGCTAATAATTGTGTGACCAAATTAAATAGTACACCAAGCAAATTAGTGAAAAAAATATAAATGATATAGGTTGGAAACGATACAACCTGTACCAACCATAATGCACTAATCCTCCATTTCAACGGATATCAGTGGTAATCTACGTAGAAATGTATATATATTAATTAAATGTTTCACTGAATTCACAAACACATGTGCTCCCATGATATCTTATATGCATACTTGTATAATTTTTCTCACCCAGTATGACAGGGGACTGGACCTCACCTCACCTGGACCTTGCTCAGGTATACGAGGCCCCGCTCTATGGATCAAAAAGATGCAGACAGGAAAAAAGACATCATATATCTACTAACTGAGTAGATTCCCAGACTATCTTTATATCCTCCCTGTCCGTTCAGTCATCCTCATCCGAACATAGATATAGTAACGGAACAACCCCTCCGTCTCAGAGTGCCCCCAAATAGACACGCATCCAGAAGGATGCCAGTCCTTCATCAAAATAACACACACTTCATACTGTACTTAAAAAGGTATCTGTAACTTTGAAAGTTACCCTCTGTTTTATATTTGCTCCTCAGATTGTGTACTGGAGCTCAAAACCTGTTTGATATAGTCACTCATCAATCCACTCTGTGGTTAAACCACACATTCTGAGTGCCGCTCTAATTACCAATCCCTTATTCATACTCAGGCTGCATGTATCCGCTCCTCATACCGACTCAGAGAAATAGTTATCACCAGCTCTCTCTTGTCAAACCATATCAAATAAGCCCATGTCTTAACTCTCCGTCGGTACCTCCAAACACTCCTGAGGCTTGGGGGAGGCAACGACCCGGGAGGTTTGGGCGTATTTATCCTGTGTCTCAACTGGGAACTACTTTTCCTTTGCATGTAGAAACGACTCGTGATTACTGGCATAGCTAATGTAATCAGTTTTGTGGTGGTCAGTTGAAAAAACGATGCTATCCTCTCATGCACCGTTATCATCCATATCTAAAAGAGGAGAAGAGTTTGAAAGTCAAAGTCTGGACAGAACATTACGCGGAACTACAGGATGACGTCATACCATCTTCACTTGTAGTTCCGCACTCGCCTGGTGCCATTTTAGTGTACCAGAATGTCAGCCGCTCTCTTTCCCAACTCCTACCTTCATCTCTAACTCAGGACTATTAGAAATATAGTTCTCCATGCAGTCAAAGCGTATGTTCAATATCACTCTAGAAATACCAACTGCCCACATCCTGACTGCTCTCGTGGTATCACACTAGACCAATACGTGTTTTTTATTTTATTATCTCACATGTTAATAGCCAGTCTTTATAATGTCTTTGTTAGCTATGTGTAAAAATCTTCTTGTTTCGGGAATATTACAAGATAGTTTGGTCATGTGAATGCTCACGGCTCTCACAGGGCTCTAGGACTACAGGATGACATCATTAAGATGGTCTTCGTAGTTCCAAAGCCGACACTGTTTGATGCAGCATTAGATCACTTGTATCGGAAATATTAAAAGGTAGTTTGGTCATGTGGATGCTCGCAGATCTTTTAAGGCTCTAGGACTACAAGATGTCATCATGAAGATGGTCTTAGTAGTTCTAAGGACGCAATATTCATCCGCTTCAAAAGACCATGATAACGTCAACAATGGCTCAAAACTAATGCCCATATTGTCTACTAGAAAGGAAGCTGCTCGTCAGTGGGTAAATTACCTCATGGCATCCCCAGATGTTGAACGGTTTTCTACCAAGCATATATCGGTACTGGATGTACCTGATGTATGCCAATACACATATTCATCAGCGTGGAATCATTAGATATCTCCCTTCCTCTCGATTTGTTTTGAACCCAGTCGGGCCCCAATATCTCCTATTACCTCCCGAGAGTAGGTACACACAACTGCCCCCCCCCCCGGGCGATGAAAGTGTCAAGCCTAGTACCAAACGATCTTGCTGTGAAAGAAGGTGGCGAGGGCGTCGCAGAGGTTTTGCAATGGTGGGAAGTCATTGGAGTTGGTGCTGGGGTTGGAGAGTTCTTTCACAATGCTAAAGTGCACCTTGCTGTTGTGTACGTTGTTGTCTAGGCGCTCCTTGAAAGAAGTCCTCTTGGTGGTGCGGATCAGTTGGTGGTGTATGCGGGTGGCGTTCTTGAGAGCTGCATGGTTTTCTGCCGTCTGTTTGTGGCGCCAGGTCTTCTCGAGGATTCGGCAGGATTTCTTAGAGTCCTTGAGTTCCTCGGTGAACCAGGTGGCTATTTTGTTGCCGGGCTTGCCAGGAGGGTTCTTCAGTGGTGCGAGGGTGTTGGCGCAGTTGCTGATCCACTATGTGAGGTTGCGTGTGGCAGCGTTGGGATCAGTGGTGTCGGATGGCCGGTTCTGGCTTTGTGACATTGAGAGCTGGTCGTGGTGATTTTTCACCAGCTTCTGCTGGGATCTGCTGCGGGTGGTGGTGGTATGTAGTCTTCTTGAAGGTGAAGTGGATGCAGCTGTGGTCGGTCCAGTGGAGGCCGGTGGTGTGGCAGTAGGTGACGTGGTTGCTGGTGGAAAAGATGGGGTCGAGCGTGTGTCCGGCGTAGTGGGTGGGGGTGGTCACCAGTTGTAGGTTGTCGAGCAGGGTGGTAGTGTTTTTATTGTTGAAGTTCTCCAGGTGGAAGTTCAGATCCCCTAGGAGGATGTAGTCTGTGGAGGCGAGGGCGTGCAGGCTGATGAAGTCAGCGATGGCTTCGCTGAATTGTGTACGTGGGCCCGGGGGTCTGTAGATGAGGGTTCCTCTGAGGGTGGTCTTTGGGTCAGTGTGGCTCTGGAAGTGAAGGTGTTCCGCAATGGTGAGGGTTTCCTCAGTGTTGGTTGAGACGCTGATGGTGTTCCTGTGGATGATGGCGATTCTCCTCCGGTTTTGTTGGTGATGTCCTTCCGGGTGATCTTGTAGCCTTACAGGATGGCTATGGCGACGTCGGTGGCTGAGAAGGCGTTCATCCAGATCTCTGTGAGGAAGGCAATGTCCGGAGCTGTAGTGTTGAGGACGTCCCAGAGTTCGACAGGGTGCTTGTGGACGGAGCGGGTGTTGAGCAGGATGCACTTGAGGTGGTTGTTGTTGCCTGTTGCTGAGGGTGGGGTGAAGGTCCGGAGGCAGGTGAAGTTGCATTCTCTGCAGGAGAATGGTCTGTGGGTGCGCTTCGGGGTGGCTCGGTAGCAGGTGGATGATCGGCCGGGGTTGAGGGCGTGGAGGCTGGCAGTATAGCATCTCAGTTGGGTTTCTTGGCTCCGGCAGGGGCAGGGGTTCTGGCGCTGAGCACGGTCCAGGCGCGGACAGGCGCAGACGGGCTTGCCTTAGGCGCGCCTTTGGCGTGCCAGCGAGGAAGAGGAAGGTAGGAGCAGCTGGGAGGGGGGAGCAGGGACGAATCGGGTCACGGGGGTGGGGTTGTAGGGGACATAGCAGTGGGAAACACGTGGCGGCGAGAGAGGGGGAGCGATACAGAACAATGGTGGCGAAAAACAAGAAATGGGCACAGAAGGCAAACAAAAACACAGTGGCAACTACGGAGGGGCACAGAAGGCAGACAAAAACAGTGGCAAACACAGGCAGCAGAAAACGGAGACAGGGGCAAACTAAAGGGCAGAGACTACGAAGAAGGACAAGTACAGACAGTAACAGTAACAGATATAAACGACAAAGAAGACACACAAAATACTTACAGGGTCACCACTGGGCCACCAGGGATGAGGCGCAGCAGGAGCCTGCGGGGTGAGAAGGGCCTCGAACTCACAGCAGCAGCGAGGCTCGGGGACAGAGCGCCAGCAGGGTGTGCTAACGCGGTGGGGCAGCGGCCTGGCCTGAACCAGGGATTGGGTCGCCAGATGAGATGTTGTAAACTGATGCTGTAAACTGATGCTTTCCTTTAAAATTCTATAAATTGTCCTACTTTCCTTTTCATTCTTCAAGTCATTTATCTTTACCTGCTGCTTATTCCTCATGCTATGTTCTTCTTCCTTTCGTATATGCCCAGTCTTTTCCCCTTATAAGAAAACTTTGAAGGTGGAACTGTGGCAGCATGGACAAAAGAGGATAACATGGGTCGGAGATGTTGTCTCACTGTTTACAATGAACTTCTTCTATTACCTATAGTTAGCTAGTTGAGAGCTGTTTTATAAATATTTGTGATCACATTGGGAAAGATAATCGATTTGGTAATTGTGATAATGGAACAAAATAGTGCTCAAAATAGCATATTTTCTACAAGATGTCACAAAAATAAGAAACCACAGAACAAACAGTCCTGCTCATTAAAACAAAACAATCTGGCATGCTAAAGACAAGCATTAGATCTGATGTGACATTTCTGAAGGCCCCAGTTCAAGTTACACTCCTGAAACTTTGCTTACTGGAAGCATTACGGCAAAGATGTGTTCACAATACAGCCCTTCAAAGAAGAGAAGATACAACTTCATGTATGACCTAAGTCATTTCTTCAACATTAAACTATAATTAAACTAGCACAATAAAATACATGCAGTCTTTTGATTACAAGCACCCATATATCACAGAAGTCTTTTCATGACATGATATTAATTGCATTTTACACAGTTATTTTATTTGTATTTATATTACATAGTTTTATACAGCAAGTTTTATACAGCGCAAACTTGACCCGAATCGGGTGAATGTCTGACATAATATCGACAGACAGAATATCTACATACAAAAATATCGACACAAAATTATCGAAATCAAAAATCCCGGAGTCATATCTTCATAAAGGTAAGTACAAAAATATCGAAATTAAAAATATCGTTTTTTTAAATGTATTAATAATAATGTAAAAATAATTTTAAAATACATATAATTTCACAAATATTAAATAAAAATATTAAAACATAATTAAAAAATTAAAACTAGTACATATACATTTAAAATAAATTAAAAACTTAATAATTTAATGTAATTTTATTTTTTTTAGATTCATTTAATTGATTTAATTTAAATTTATTTTATTTTTACCCTGTACGACTGTACCCCAAAAACCCAAAACTGACCCTGAACTCTAAAAATACCCCTTTACCCAAAAACCCAAAACTGACCCTGAACCCTAAAAATACCCCTTTACCCAAAAACTGAAAACTGACCCTGAACCCTAAAAAAAACCCTTTACCCAAAAACCCAAAACTGACCCTGAACCCTAAAAATACCCCTTTACCCAAAAACTGAAAACTGACCCTGAACCCAAAAAATACCCCTTTACCCAAAAACTGAAAACTGACCCTGAACCCTAAAAATACCCCTTTACCCAAAAACTGAAAACTGACCCGGAACCCTAAAAATACCCCTTTACCCAAAAACTGAAAACTGACCCTGACCCTAAAAATACCCCTTTACCCAAAAACTGAAAACTGACCCTGAACCCTAAAAATACCCCTTTACCCAAAAACTGAAAACTGACCCTGAACCCTAAAAATACTCCTTTACCCAAAATGAATTAATATTATTTAATTACCAATTAATTATTAATTAACAATAACAATAAAGTAAATATATTAGCACATTAGCTGTAATTAATTAAATTTAATAATTAATATTATTTTTCCCCAATTAATTAATTAACAATAACAAAAAATTATATATAAAAAATTACTCTAATTAATATAATTAACTAATTAATATTAATTAATTACCAATTAATTATTATTAAAAATATGTACACAATTATATTAATTAATTAACTAATAAGTATTAATTAATTACCAATTAATTATTAATTAAAAATATTTACAAACATATATTAATTAATTAATTATTATCAAATTACTTCCCACCCTATTCCCCTATAAACCCACAACCCGCTCTGATACTATAACGCAAAATGTAAACAAATTTACAAATTTTCAAACATACATTACAAAACATGTTTAACAAACATATAAACAACATAATAAAATACATAACACTAAAAAAAATTCGATATTAGTAAAATTCGATATTAGTAACATACATACCTTAAAAAAACGATATTCTGTCTGTCGATATTTTGGACATCGATATTCTGTACTGTCGAAATTAAAACATCGATATTATTGTATATCGATATTTTAATTTCGATATTTTGTCTGCCTACCGAATCGGGTATCAGAGCTCATTACATAGCGCCAGTTGCATTACATGAGGACATATTTATTTTTGTTAGGCACAGTGAGATTAAGAGATTTGCCGAAAATCACAGGATGTTCAGCGTTATTGCCGAGACTCGAACCCAGTTCCCCAGATTTGAGGTCGACCAACCTAGCCATGAGGCCAACTCCTGTCCCCATGTCTTCACTCATAATGTTGCGTAAACTGATTCTCTGGCTCAGCTTTACAAGTTTGCCTTCCTACATTGAACAATGACACATTATCGAAAACAACAATATTGTGAAACAAAAATATTGTGTAAAAAATATTGTTTACGAAAATATTATATCCTATACTCATAATGGTAAGTACAACAATATCGAAAAAAATATTGTTTCACAGCAATTTCATTAAAAATATACAAAGCGCCCATGTCAGGAGCTCCCTTTGCCTGAAAGCAATGCTGGCTCCTGCAGGAGGCGGGGAGCGGGCAGAGACCGCAGGGCATTAGAGTTCCCCCACTACTCCCAACAGAGAGGCCAAGGATGGGGTCCCCGAGGCAGAAAATGGAATGTGACGGCCCTGGGAGATGGGGTCCCAGGGGCAAAAATTGGCTTCAGGAGGCGGCCAGGCAGGCCCCATCCAAATTTCTTTCTTTTTATAGGTTGGCAGGCCCCGGCGATGGGGCCCTGGGACAAAAGTGGCCCAGGGAAATGTGGCACCTCGCCCCACTTCCATAAAAAAATTAACTGAAAAATTGGTCAGGCCCAGGAGATATGGTCCCAGGGACTCAAAAGGGACAAGGGCAGGGGGGCACACAGCCCCCTTCCTAAAATAAAAAAAAAAAACAGCAACTGTCGGAGGCCCTGCCCCTTCCTTGCACAACTCTGCAAACACACCTCCTGGTGCACTCTGGGTTGAGGGATGTAGTCTCCTTCAATTCTAAGGGTCCTTAGGCGCAAACTAGCCCATCAGGTACCTCCAGTAGGCCCCACACTGTGGGATTTCTGAGTGATGGTCTGAGTCCACACCCTTTTTAATGCCACACTGCAAACATGCCTCTTGGTGCACAGCTAGTAGGGCGATGAGGTCCCCTTGTGTCCTGAGGACCTCATGACTAAAGTGGACTTCAGTATGCCGGGAGGCATTTTTCAGAGTGGTGTAAAAAGGGTGTGTGCCCTCTGAGCACTCTGAGCAATCCAGCTGTGTGGGGCTTATTAGAGGTAACAGGAGAGCTAGTTGGGCCCCAGGGACCCTCAGGAGGCAAGGGGACTTCATTCCCCAACCAAGAGCGTGCCAGGAGGCGCGTTTGGAGATTGGTGGAGAAATGGGGCATTACCTCTGTCCACCTCTCAGCAATCCCACTGTCTGGGGCTTACTGGAGGTATCAGGTAGGCTAATTGGCCCAAAGGACTCCCAACAGGAAAGGGGACTTTAATGTCAATCCAAGAGCACACCAGGGAGGATGCTTGCAGAGTGGTGGGTAAAGGGGGAATGGCCTGCTATGAGAATTTACCAACCCTGCTTTGTGGGACTTACTGGAGGTATTAGAAGGGGTAGATGGCTCCCAAGGATGTCCTTGGGGCCAACAACCCCTTCTGTTACTTCCAGTAAGTCCCACACAGTGGGATTGATAAGAGGCCACAAACCCCTTTCTCCGCCACTCTGTAAAAGCACCTCCTGGCAAACTACTAGTTGCGGGATGAAAACCCTTTTACTCCTGAGGGACTTTGGGGCTAAGAAGCCCTCCTCGTACCTCCTGTAAGTCCTACACAGCGGAATTCCTGAGTGTTGGGTGGGGGATCGTCCCCCTTTCTCCACCTCTCTGCGAACGTGACTACTATTTAAAGAAGCATTTGCAATTTAATAGGTCTCGCTTTTGCAAAAGTTAGGGCTATTGGCATTGTAAATGTAAAAGTTTTTTACTAAGGCTTTTTGGAGTGGAGTGGATGTATTTTGTGTGCAGTGGAATTATGTGGGATGTTGTGCAGTGAAATTATGTGGATAGAAAGTATGTAGTATTTAGTGTATAGGAATTATGTAGAGTGGGATTATGTGTTATGGAGAGTAATTATGTGGTATGGTAGTCTGTGTTGTGGCGTGGTAAACTCAGGTTTACTCTTCCTCATTTCCACAAAAGCTAACCTATAAATTCAATGAGAAATGAAGGAGCCACTGAGGAGCACTTCTGGTCCTAGTCGGAGGTATGGATAGGGCCACTGGAATTATGCGAATGTTTGGCTACATTGATTTTTCCATAATTATACATTTTCTGCATTTGCCACATAATCCATCATGTTTTACAGTTTGTTGGAAGGCCCTTTGCAAACCTGGAATGGTTCCCTGTTATTTATTGCGAAATGTGGGTGTTAAATTTGTACTAATGGTGCGCAAACCACCCTTGCGTCTTTCTGCGCCTCTCTTGCCTCTTTCTGCATTTCTCTTGCTTCTTTTGTCATGTAGTTCCTATATTACTGCATGTTTGGAGAACAAAAACTGTGGGATTGGTGGCAGACTGATTCTGAGCACCCCCACCGGATGTGTTAGCCTGTCTGTATCAGCTAGCTCACAATGCCACTAGAATCTCCTCTTATTGTGGAGAGACTAGTTCTTGGCAACCTCAAAACATGACAAACCTGATCCCCCAGGATTGTGGAAACAATATACTGCTTTTTGCTCAGTCACTTGTGCTCACTTAGTGTCTCCCAGAGATACACAAAATTAACATACTGGGCATTTGTCAATAAGAATTTATTGAACAGTTGTTATTCTAGTGTAAAATAGAGGAGCTGTAACAATTATTAGACAGTAGCAGAGATATATGATTAGAAGCACTAAAAAGGTAAATGGATGGTATAGCTCTACCATCTTGGGATGATCATGAATACATACAAGAATATAAAAAACATGATAAAAAGTGAGTGCTCCTACTATGCCTCCCTAACAAGATGTACCTGAATCTACCTAGCATATATGTAGGTGTTATGCCAAGAATTCCTCTAGGATCTAGTCAACACCATTACCTGAGAATGAGAGAATCTAGGACCCCTATCCTGGTCTCGAGGTGGACACCCCGCGAGGGATGTTAGACCACTGCGAGCTGGAGTGTCTGCTTGCAGGAACCTCCGTGTTTCTGGTCAGTGTGTCTGCCGGGAAGTCACTGTCTCCTCTGTCATTCTAAAGCAAGGTGTGATGTGTATATACCCACAGGTCTCGCAAGGGGTCCTTCCTTTCTGTGTTACCCTGTCAGCCTGAAGGATGGCATTGGGCCTGAACTTTATACAGAGATATTGTACAATAGATATTCGTCCTGATGTGCTTCCAAGAAGCCTCGTGCATAATGTATGAGTTTTGAAAAAGTGAAAAACCAGCGATCTGAATGCAGTGTTGTATCTAGGTAAAAGTTCAGTTCCTATGAACCGTTATGTATATAATGTAGGGAAGGATATAGGTGAAATATTGCAGTGTTGCCTGTGCCTATATAAGGTAAGTATGGGCGAAATTTGCGAATCCGCGGTCCGTGAATTTGTGCGAAAGCGAATTCGCGATCCGCAAAATACGCAAATTCGTGGATTTTCTTTGCGTGTTCGCGGGTTTTTTTTGCGTATTCGCGGGCCGCTTGCAGAGCACCGACCGCGAAGTTACCCATGCAGTCATACATGGGCGCGCCCATCTTGTGCGCGTTGTGTATTTCCGTTTCCGGGCGCTATTTCCAATCTCGCGTTGTGTGTGGCTCGGTATTACGAGTTCGCGTGTGTTTTTGTGTACTCGCGGGGAAAATATTGTGCATACTTACCCACGTGGTCCTCAATGGGCGCAGCCATCTTGTTTTTCATTCATTGCTATGGTTCTGGGCATGCTTTTCCTATCCAGCTTCAATCTTTGCCATCCTTTGTTTGTTTGAAGTTTTTAAAAAAAGTTTTACCTATTATCTACCCTCTATTTTTCTAGATCTATATTTTGTGTTTTCTTCTACTTTTGGTTACTTTAAAACTACATTTTTTGCCTCTTCTTTTATTTACTTTTTCCCTATTCTCTTTCCTATTTATTATTTCCATTCCTGTCCAGGACCATGGCAAAGGGAGCCGGGAAGGAGAAGGGGAAGGGTCGATTGCGGGGGGAGCAAGTCACAGCCCGGGAGATCTTCAGCACACAGCAGGTGGCTGCACTGGTTTATTATGTGCAGTGCAGCGCAGCCTCCCCAAGACCATCGCGGCAGGCGGCAGGATCGCTAGCGGGTACGGGCTCCGGGAGCGTCAGAAGCTGTGGGAGAAGGTGTGAGAAGGTGTGCCGGGCCATGTATAAACACTCTCGGGTCCGGTGCACCTACAACCAGGCAAGGCCCCGGTGGTCCGACCTCCTGGACCGTGAACACGACCTGCTTGACCTGCTAGGCGTCAAGATTCCCGGGCTTGGTGAGTAGTAGTACCTATTTAATCACTACTCTGTTTTCTCCTGCTCTATGTGTTATCATATTGCACATTTTTGTTTTTTCCCAAGAGCAATAATGCTGCAGATTAGATTGTAGGTAAATTATGTTTCAAAATGTTCTGTGATTGCATTTCAGGTGCACTGCTCTTCGGCTCAGTGGCGGTGCTACTATGCTTATTTGTTTTCGATTTTTTGTGCTCATTTAATTGGCCTGAGTAATTATGTTTGACTGTACTTTACAGAACTGCGTAATGCTAGACACTAAAGGGCAGATTTACAATTACTGGCACATCCCTGCAAATTAGCAGGAAAGCGGCAGTAATTGTGTGCCACGCCTCCACCACCCATGGTTCGCCGCATTTACAATGCGGCGCACCATGGGGCAAAAACAGCACAGAAGCGTCACACATCTGTGCCCTAAAGGCAGCGCATTGCTGGAGTTGTGTCGCAAGCACGACGCAGCTCCAGCAATGCTCTGGGTTGCCCTATCTCCCCAATGCTGCGTCAAGCCGTACGTCTGCTTCAATCAGGTGCAGGGTTTTGAGTGACGCAGCATTGGCCTAAAAGTGACTGAGTGAAATCTTGTAGATTTCACTCAGCCACTTTTAGGATGCGTTCCTGCGCAGGAACGCACTCCCTTGCGCCGGAACGCCCCATGATGGCGCAGGGCTTTACAACGTGATGCATCTCCCAGATGCGTCACGTTGTCAATATACCCCGCACCATGGCGCCTCTTTTGCGCTGCCGCTGCGTCACAAAAGTCACGCAACGACGGAGCAAAAGAGCCATAAGGGACTTGTACATCTGCCCCTAGAGACTCAAGTCCAGTCGTTCCTTTGTACACCTGCCACTAAGAAGAGATAGTGGTGGTGGATTGATAGTTTGAGTATTTTAATGACTGGTTATGTAGTAGGAAACTTACTTTTTAGTGCTCTCACTGGTCTGCAATCACGATGGACTTTGTCTGTCACTTTGCGTGCTGTGGAGTGCTGCCTGCCAGTCCTAGTCAAACCTTTTTGTAGTTGGTTTAGTGAGTTACATAACTTTCCGAGTCAACGGTCCTCGAATACAGCAATACTAATATCCTAGAAGACCACATCAGACAGGTCAATAAATGTAGTGCAATTTTTGTCTATTTGCTATTTCCCCAAAGTAATTTGTTATTGTTCTTTTGAAATGTTTGATTTGGTTGACAACAATCATCCATGTTTGGGTCTTTCTTTCATGTTGTACATCAGCTTCCCCCAGGGGCAAGAGGACAGAGGAGGAGGTAGCGGCGCCAGCGGAGGAGGACCAGGAAGGCCAGGATCGGTCTGGCGAGGGCTCCTCTGCTGGCCGCAGTAAGTTTTCCTGTTAATATTATTAATTATACTTCCCTATCTTTTAGAGTACCTATTTTTTACTAACGTTCCTCATTCGATTTTTTCTAAATCGTCTTTGATCTTCTTGTTGACTGTTTCTAAATTCTTATCCTGCCTCTACTATGACTCCCTATGGTACTACTAGATTATTATTATTAGTCTGTCTGTGTAGCTAACTAAGCTTGCACAGTTGGCAAAAGGTGTTAAACGAAACTCCCATACTATTCAGCAATAGCTCTATCCACTGAGTGCAGTCCTCTGGGTTGTCCATAGTGTCTTTTGAAGTCTTCTAAATGTTTATGCTTTGACAGTTCCCAACAATAAACTGTCAATGACCACCAAGAAAGAATATAATACGAGTTTACTTTTTGATTGGATAGGAGGACAATCCATACTACTATTGTTGCAGGGACAATTCTGCACAAACAACTGTGGACACTAAATAGTGCATTGTTTATCAATTATAATAGGCGCAGTTAGACTTTACACATAACTCAGTCATAACAGAATTTGACCCCCCAATCTCCTTGCTGACTAGCTAGTGTGACAGAGTCATTTAGCTCCCCAATTCATCGATGATTGATCCCCAATGATGATTATCCAACCCAGGACATAAGACTACGGAGTCAGAGTCCAGAACTGTCAGAGCCACGGACTCATGCTTGCAAATTTCAAACCCTTTCGCTCACTCACACATGACTAAAAACCACAGAGTCTATGTAAGTTTTATAGCTTTATTAAAAGTAAAAACATTTATTAAATCAAGTTCATCATACAACATAAACGGTGGATTGAAAATGGAAAAGTGCTTAGTAATTTCACACATTAATTGTGGGCGAGCCCTCACCTGGTTGGAACTTCAAATCTTCTGTGTGGTGCTGAATCGTTGCTGACTCCGTCCTAGTGATGATGATCTGATCTTGCTCTTGTTCTTAGAAGGGAAGCTTCTGTCTGTTATGAGAAAAACGGTGCGTGTTAAAAAGCAAGCATTCATCAGTTGTGCCAAAAAGTGTAGCAAGACAACACCCTTCCTTGAAAAAAGTGCAATTTTTAGTTTTGACTAGACAGTCACAAATTATTAAATTTGTTTTTGTAGTCGTAGTGACATTTTTTCATTCCTAGACAAAATACTAGGGAGTGGTGTATATGGCATCTAAAAATCTGAAATGTATTTTCTAGGCGGAACATCGGCACAACCATCTACCGGTGCTGGGGCCAGCGCAAAGGTGGGCACTCCTGGGGCGGAGGTGGTGCAACAGCCAGCGGAAACTGCTGTGGGGGATGCCACGGTACTGGCGGACAGTGTAAGCTATTATATTCCTTACTTATTGAGATTGCAGACTGCAGAGTGTGCTCTCTGCACGGGTGTATATGTTGTACAGTACAAGTATATTATACTGTTAAGAAGACTTACAGATTTAGAACTAAGTTTTTATCAACCAGTTAGTAGCCTCCTCCAAATTGACTTCAAATCAGCTGTGATGGGATGAAGGAAAATTGAAAGAAGGGTGTAAGTAAGTGTGGAAGGACGAGCAAGTTAAAAGTAATGATGACTGGCAAAGAATGATACGTGTTTTTGAATGCTGCCCGAGGTGGCTGGGAATATGATGCATGGACGGTTGAAGGGTGAAGCAAGGATGGGTGGAAGGAGAAAGGGTAGAGGACTGCCTGGGTGGGTGAAATAGAAACTGTATATGTGCGCAATATATCCTTTGGTTGAAATTCAAATGCAAGTCAACCACGGATGCATGGCTTGCGGTTTCCAAAATAAAATGAAAATGTTGTTTTCCCGTGAGAAAAAGTAAGGTTTGTCCAGTTGAGACATTAAGAAGAATGATTGACATTTACTTTGAATTGATGGATGCCTGGATCATGGTACTATCTGACTCATAGTTAGCATATGTTTATGTAGAGAGAGTAGACGGTCACTGGATGAACTAAGTGCTACTTTGAAGAGCATGTAACACCGCACCCGCACATCCGTTCCAGTGTAGGAAAGGCAAGGAAAAGAAGTTGTCATTTTTCCGAATACTACCATGAATAGTAGCAGTAGTTTGTATTGCAAGCACAGCATATATCCGGCGATTACGGGGGCCACTCACTACCTCTGTTAATAATTTTAGTACAACTCTGTCATTCATGTGTGGCCTATCAGTGTTCACTCAATAAAAAACAAAGCACCTAAAGTCATCCCTTATGTAATCAAATACATATCCTGTGAAGGGATATATAATCATATTATTTATCTTCTTCATTTTCCTTTTCTAGTAGTCATTGGCACTGTAGGGTGAAAGTTAAATTAATTAAGCCGTAGTCCTTGTAACAGAGTATTCTCAGTGCCACCCGTAATAGAAAAGTAAGAGCTTCACCACCTGCATGTACTGGACTGGTACAGTAACGCAAGCCTGTGTCATCATGGCGTGCATCTGTTTTTCTCGGGTGCGAGTTGACAGCGCTGGCATTATGCCGGCTTCCAGAGGTTTACGTACCAATTTCGCAAAACAAGAGAGAAGAAGAAGAAGAAGACTGGTGTACTGTCATAGTCGACTCTAATGTAGTGAGCCCATAGTGCTCGTAAAATTGATTCCTGAAACTCCCACTAATGTTAGAGCAAGGCTGAAGAAGTGGGAGGTTAGATAGATACAGGCCACAAATGTTATGCACTGTGCTTGCAAGTTGCTAGTTCTACTGTGACACAACTTTCTGCTGAATTATTTTGTGTTAATCTTAACCCCTTCCATGCTGATGACGGCCCCCATCCGTCATGCATTACAGTGCTCGTGTGCTGATGACGGCTGGGGGCCGTCATAAAGCCATTGATTCTTTAAAAGCCTAGCACACGAGGAAAATCGGCCCAGCATGGAAGGGGTTAAAGAGCATTGGTTACAGACTATGTTTTTCTTTCTTCATATAGATGCTCCTTCAAAACTATCACAGAAGGAGCTGGATAGACGGGCCCGGCAACGGAAACTGGAGGCGATTGTCACCGAATATCGACGGTTGGTGGCCCAGGAGGAGGAGGACATGCAGTCGACCTCCACAACATAGTCAGCAACAGCTGCATCCTCCTTCGCACTCCCTGGGTCAGCCAGTCAGTGCAGTCCTTCAGCGGTACGGAGCCGTGGTACCGCAGCCACCCGCCACCGCCAAGCAGCCAAAAAATCATCTGCCCCCCACAGCAGGTGCAAAACACGCGTGCACCGCCTAACCCTCAGGGTGTCCTACCTGGAGCAGGAGCAGAAGAAAATGAAAATCCTGCTCAAGAACCTCCGCTAGGAGCATGACCGCCTGGACCAAAAAGTACACCGCCTGCGGCATTAGAGGAGGAGAGACTGTCTCTTGCCCCTTTTTTAAAGACTTTTGGGGGGTGGGAATTGGGAGTTTGGTTTTTTAGACTTTGGGGACTTTTTATTTCACGGACATTCTTTGGGGTTAGGTAGGGGGGGTGGGTCGGGTCTTGCGGGTAGTTTATTTTTGTTAGGGATATAAATAATTATTACTTTCACCTTAAACATAGCATACATGTTTTTACTGCAGTTGAGGCTGGAGGGTGGGGGGTTTAACTGTAAGTTTGTTTTCCTGAAACTTAAGTGACTTCTTGATTCAAATTGTGTAAGTAATTGTCCAAATGTTTACAAAAGTAGGTGTCTCTCACAGAGTTAGTGAATTCAATTGTCCTAGGACTTTACTAGTACTACCGTCAGTCTCCGTCTCTCCTACTACTCCATTATTCTTCCTCCCCCCAAACGTTTATCTTACCTGTAATTCGTGTTAGGGCTAGGCACAGGGCTGGTTGCATGGCAAATGGCGATTAAGGTTGGCAACCCTGGGCGGATGAAATGGCATCATTGCGGTGGTACTAGTGGTGGTACACAGTGGCAGTTGCAGCATATGAAAAAAAAGAAAAGGAAACCTTGATTGGCCTTAGCGGAGCATTATAACGGTACGATAGCTACTATAGCACGTGAAAGTACACTAGAACAGTGCCATAATGTAGCCTTACTAATGCGAAAGTATTGAAAGTATAACTACTACTTGCGTGGAATTTGACATTGGCTACTACTACAAGAAATAGTACTGAAGGTGGAGGACACAGCAGCGAAATAATTTGCCTTGTGTAGGAGGAGGATGTTCTTCATGATCAATCCAGTTGATGGCGCCCATGAAAATCCGCTTTGATTTGCCAATAGTCATGGGTCTGCTATATCCTCAGATTCTTCACCAGCCTTGACATGTAATTCATTTTTAGTTGTTATGACCTTATCCTCCCCAGCAAGTGTGTGGAATTATTTCTGTCATTTACTCACACATCAATAAAAACCACACAGCCCGGGGGAAGAGGGTTAGGGCTTGGAAATTGGATGGGAATGGAGTTTTTTGGGAAAGTTTTGTTGAGAGAGGAAAAAAAACACAGCATGGACAAACAACAAATAAAGATAAACAAATCTTTGGATACGAAGATATCCATAAATCTTTTAAGGGACATAAAGGAACTGCATGCACTACTGCAGGCATGAAGTTGATTGCTAAATGGATGGTTAGGTTACTTAAACTAAGTAGTACTTTCTAATGAATGAAAGAATGCGACAGTACAGGGCTGCAGTAAAAATGCACTTTCACTTGCCTATCTCTGCACTCAGAGAAACACTTTGTTCATTAAATTAGTTTGAAAACTAGCAAAGTAAAACTATGCAATGGCTGGAGGGATGAATTTAGAAGTAGAGAGCAAAGAAATGCAGAGTCACACTCATAGAAGTTCACAGCAATAACATTACTTAAAAGATAAGTAGAAATGAATGGATACTGTTACTGTATGTTGTGGTACTTGTCCTGTTGAATTTGGGAAGTTGCATGCATCCAGCCATTCCTCTTATTTGCGGTACTACTCCGTTCCATCTGACTCTCCGTCGATCAATGTTGGTGACCAGAAGACACCCTGTCCACTGCCTTCCTGGCGGATGCTGAAATGCGGGTAGCTCCCAGACCCTTAAACCCAGATGCTAAAATGTAGAATACCCCAATCAGACCCCAATAAACGTGCGATACTGCTACCTGTCTGAGGCCTAGTGAAAAATGGTGACAAAACGTACTTTGAAAGTAAAGTAGGCCCAAATCCCCCCTTTCCCACCATGGATTTTCTTCAAACCACTTGAAATCAAAATTAGACCTTTCTCGACAAGTGCTCCAAGAGTAGACCCCAGAACCCAGTTCCCAAAATCTCGAACACCACCAAACACATGCAATACTGCTAACCCTAACCAGCACTAAGTTAAAAATAGTGTCAAACGCTTTCTTCAACTAGGCACTAACTCCACCTTTGACTCCATGGATTTTCTCCAAACCACTTGCAATCAAAAGTATCCATACCCAGCGTTGCTCCAAGACCCCCCAACCCCCCCCCCAAACACCAGGAACCCCCCAAGCAGGACTCCGAAAACACGAAAGTGAGCAAAAACTCTTAAAAGTGAAAAAAAATTCCACCATGGATTTTCTCCAAAACACTTTTATCCGGCATTAGACCTTCCCAGCAATGCCCCCGGACCCCTGCAGCCACCCGCAAAAAAGCAGAACACCCCCCTGCTGCTAGACCCTAACTCCCCTTTTCCACCATGGATTTTCTGAAAAACAAAAACAATCAAAATTAGACTGAGCCAGTAGTGCTCCCAGACCTCAAAACCCACCCCCAATAACCTAGAAGCCCCCAAACAGCACCTCAAAAACAGACAAGTGAGCAAAAACGGAAACACTTTTATACCATGGATTTGGGCCAAAACACTTGATTCCGATATTAGACCTTCCGAGCTATGCCCCCAGACCCCTGCAGCCACCCGCAAAAAAGCAGAACACCCCTAAACAGGCTAAAAGCAAAAATGCGTAAACTCATACTTGGAAAATTTTCAGCCAACCAGTCAACATCGGTCCAAACGCGCTATGCAGCTAGGCCCTAACTCCTCTTTCCCACCATGGATTTTCTTCAAATCATTTGCAATCAAAATTATGAGATCCCAGCAGTGCTCCCAGACCCCCAGACCCTCCCCCACAAATTTAGAACACCCCCAAACATCCCCCCAAATACATGCAATACTGGTATATTCAAAACATGGCAAATTGCGCTGTTCACAAAACATTGCTGTTTTCAGCACTTCCACTACTTCCATCCTCATGAAACTTAACTGGACAGTCACTTGTTCCAGCGATTCACAAGAAACTCAGCAAGGCAGAACAAAATCGAACCACTGCGCTCTTTGAAGAAGAAGAAGAAGAAGAAAAAGAAGAAGGTCTACGACTAGTTTTCACTTAGTTTTCACCCAAACACATGCGCCCGCAAAACACCCATAAAGGCCAAAATTCGGCCAATTCTGGACAAAAGAACACCAAACCCCCCCCAAAACCTTGCCAACATCATTATGAACGAGCCTGCATTGGGCCCAAGCCCTAGAATCAGCGTGAACCATACCAACTTAAACTCAAAAACCCTAGTAAATCGCACTGAACCATATACCCTAGATATGCTTTGTCTGTCTGTGTCAAAGAGCCTAGGTATGCTACATCAGGAGGATGCTTCACTCAGTGGTGCCTGCCTTGACCGTCTGCATGGCCCTGCCCCAAGCATGGGCAAAAAATCAGTTCGCTGATTTTTCTTTAATTTCGCGAGATTTGCGAAATACCCAAAAACAGCAAATTTTGCAAACATAACGGATGTTTGGCCCAAGCTTGAGGCAGTGCCATGCAGAGGGTAAAGGCAGGCACCACTGAGTGAAGCAACCTGATGTAGCATGCCTAGGCTCTTTGTCGGACAGACAAAGCATATCTAACTGTATGCAGCAAGCCACCTAGCCCCAATTTTACATGAACTGCTGTCTGGAGTGGACTTTGCCTGGCATAACAACAACAGTACACTACCCCGCCCTCGACCACTACATACCACAAATAGACAGACATGTAGTTCTGCTGTAGTAGTTGTTGTAGACTGGTTCACCTGTTTGCCACTCACGAATTGGCCATAGTTCTTCCATAAACTGACGCTGATGATCCATCCATCCCACTGAGTGACTGTAGAAAAAAGATATATTATTTAATCAATCATCATGGTATATTAGCAAGTGAGTCCGCTCCAAGGACATTTTGCATATTATGAAATGCAATACAGTGGCCCCTGAATTTGAAGTACAATTTGAATTAAACAAGGTAAATAAAAACAGAGTTGTTGGCATGAGTTACAATTACTGTGTAAAAGATTAAATGATAACTAAGACAAGACATATGAATCATCATTTCATGCACAAAAAACAAACAGCAATTGGTTTCATCAGAGCCAGACAGCCATTGCTCTCCACTGTCTGCCATCTTCTCAATTATTCATTACCTGTTCTACTTTTTGTCTGCATCTTCTTCGGAAAGTGAGGGCCCACAGGGCAGCCTCTCCTGTCAATATCAGAAGTAACTCTGTCAGCAATCAGCAAGCATGTAGTCAGTCAGTAATTTCAGTCCCACTTGAGGGGACTCGTCGTAATCCATCCATCTGCCTTTAGGGAAATGGATAGGGGGAGTCTGGAGGAGGAGTATAAAGGAGCATGATTGAGTTGTGAACTTGTGAACCTCAGGAATGCACACTGTTATTGTTATTGTTATTGTTATCTGGATTTTGTATAGCGCCAAATCACCGTCAGGTCTCAAGGCACTTCTGACAGATACAGCAACAAGAAAGGGTAAGTAAACAGGGATACGGATTATCGGCCTAACTCACAGAGATCCAAAGGCATCTCTGAATAAAAGTGTCTTCAAAGATTTCCTAAAAAGGAGGAGGTTAGTTTCTTTACGAAGGGCCTCAGGTAGCTTATTACACATTTGAGGGGCTTGGATTGAAAAGGATCTCCCGCCTTTGGTTGCCATTTTAAAGCGCGGATATTACAGCGATTGGGAGTTGGAAGATCTTAAAGCTCGCTTGGGATTATAGACTTCAAGCCTCTCTTTTATATAGGCAGGTGCCTGCCCATAAATTGCCTTATGGGCAATGCTCAGGCTTTTAAATTCCACCCTTTGCTTTATGGGGAGCCAGTGTAGCCTTTGCAATAATGGGGAAGCGTGGGTCTGTCTGGGTAATCTGAAAATTAACCATCATTCAAGGTGACCTGCAGGCGGTTGATCAGATTTTTTGGCAGACCTAGATATAATGCATTCCCATAGTCGATCCTGGAGACTATTGTTGCCGAGACGATGGTTCGGAGCATGTTTATAGAAAGTAAGGGGACTAACTTTTGCAACTGCCTAATCAAGTTAGTGCAAGGTCCAACGACGGAGGATACTTGGCTGGTCATTGAGAGCTCCTGGTCGATCTTAATACCAAGGCTCTTTACGCTAGGGCATGGCTTTGGGGTCGGTCCACGCTCTTGGGGCCAGAACAAATCATTCCAAGGTGAGGTGGCAGTTGAAACTACCAGGACCTCCGTTTTATCTGGATTCATTTTTAGCAGATTCGTCGTCATCCAGCTCACCGTGAACCTTAGTATATTCTGGGCCATGGACTGAGCCGATGTTGTATTGTCGATACTCAGCAACAGCTGAGTATCATCGGCATAGTTAAAGACTTTACAGCCCATGTTCGCCAGGGAGTCTATCAGTGGCTGCAGGTAAAGATTGAACAGGAGTGGCGAGAGTGCGGACCCTTGCGGGACTCCACACTCCAGAACACCCACCTCAGAGACACGATCTGCTAGTTGGATCCTCTGAGTCCTCCCTAACAAGAAGGATTTTAACCATTGGAGGGCCTGGTCTTTTATCCCAGACACAGCCAGCCTGTCCAGGAGCAAGGCATGGCTGACAGCATCAAACTCCGCTGAAAGATCTAAAAGTATCAGGGCGCTTGGTTTTTTACTGTCAGCCATGCATCTAAGCTCATCCAGCACCAAGAGCATTACTAACTCGGTGCTATGATGGGCACGAAACCCCGCTTGCCGCTCCTGGAGTAGATGATATGACTCCAGGAAAGGTTACAGTGATTTTAACACATGCTGTTCTAAAATCTTGGACAGGAAAGGCAGCTGGGATATTGGCCTGTAGTTTTTCAAGCAGGTCAGATCAGACCCTGTTTTTTTATCAAGGGTTTGACGCGTGCCTCTTTAAAACTAGCTGGTAATAGGCCTGTGTCTAGTGAGTTGTTTAAAAGGCCTAGGATCTGGTCCTCCAAAATGGGGAGCGCCAACCGAAAGATTCCAGGGGAGCAAGGGTCTGCGGGGGAGTCTGACTTGGTTGAAATGGCGAGCTGTCTAAGAGTTGTAGAATCTATACTTGGGAATCTAGAGATAGTAGAGGTCGGAGGAGTTTGGGGGGCCTGCGGAATAGTAGGCATATTAGGGATATCCTTCTTAATATCTACCAGAATGGTTGCCACTTTCTCAAGGAAGTAGCCTTGGAAGGTGTTACAATCTATCACTGTATCTACCCTTTCATCCTTCTTACTTAATTCTTTTAAAATTTTGAAAGTTTCTTTCTGGACATTTTCTGCATTTTTTATGCGGGTTTCGTAATAGTCCTTTTAAGTTGATACAATACGTTTTTTGGACACCTTCAGAGATGTCTTATAAAGTTCGCGGTCTGTATCGTCTTTAGACTTTCTCCAGCATCTCTCAAGATGGCGAAGCTTTCTTTTTTGATCCCTCAAGATCTGGGTAAACCAAGGGGCCCCTTTTTCTGCGCCCTTTATTTTCTGTGTCTTTTCCGGGGCTATCTGGTCGATAGACTGTCTAAGACTCGCCACTATGGTGTTGTAATTTTGGTCTAGATCTGGATTGTCATGTGGGATCGTTGACTGTTGTACATATTTGGAAAGGGCATCCGTTAGGGTTGCTGAGTCAACTTTTTTCCACTGACGCACTTTTTTAGTTTTTAACGGGAGTTTGACCTGAGGACTATCCTGTGGGACATCACACAAGAGTAGATGGTGATCAGACCAGATACATGGTACAATACTTGTGAGGGCCACCTCTGGAATAGAGGTCCAGATTAGATCGTGGGTGTGGCCCTTTATGTGAGTTGGGGCTTCCACTAATTGTTCAAAGCCTAATGCTGTCATGGAGGTCTGTAGCTGACGTGTTGGCAGATCTTTGTCTGCCCTGTCCCAATGAACGTTAACATCACCTGTCACCAAGATTTTCTTGTATCGTGTACATATATCCGATACAATGGGGGAGAAAAGTTCAATGAATACTGAAGTACATCGTGGTGGACAATAGACAGTAAGAACGATAAAACAGGAATTATTCAGGATGATTTTTACTCCAAGTATATCTACAGAGTTTATTGTTTCAGCTAGGACTTTAGCCACTGTTAGCTGTTTTTTAAAAATAATTGCTACGCCTCCACCTCGAGCCTCGTCCGGACGATTATGCCAGATCATATCATATCCACTTGGGAGAGCAGCTATGATGTCGGGGGAGGAGTTTTCACCTAACCATGTTTCGGTGAGGGTGAATATGTCGATGGTCTCATCCTGTAAGAGAGTGAATATTTCCAGGTGATGTTTCTGAAGTGACCTAGTATTTAGGCTAGCAAGCTTCAAAGGAGATAGTTGGAAAGTGTCCCTACAACTAGGAAAACGTAAGATGTTAAATTCCTTTAGGATGGACAACGTTGTGGAATTTACAATATGCCCACCTGAGTCCAGTAATAGAAGGTCATTTGCAGAGTAAGACAAACGCCTACCAGAGTGCCTGGTCCCTGAGCCCGATCGAGCGCGGACGAGCGCAGACGGGCAGGACTCTGGCACGACTCCGGCGCAGGTCCGGCACGTCCGCTGCGCGGAGTCATCACCGTCCGTTTTTGTAGCGCTGCCAGAGCACGTCACCAGCCCAGCCTAACCAAATATGGCCGCCGAAACCGGAGACCCTGCCCTCGGCATCTACACTCAGCCGAGAGCCGGTCCGGAGGTAAAGGGAGGGGGGAGAAGGGACACGAAGCACCAAGAAGCGCAGGGGAGTCTCTACACACTTCTAAAATCAAGTATGCAAAAACGACATCAAGTATGCAAAAAACGATTTTACACAATTTAAAATGCTGCTAATTAAAAGAAAAGGTAGTAGACCTCCCGGCTTCCGCCTCAGGAGGGGAGAGTAGCTATTGTCAGAATCATGCGGCACCTTCAAATCAATAAGGAATATAAGATAAAGACAGTGCTGCTGATGGACTTGTTGTGATTAGGTGAATAGAGTTTTGTTGTGGTAAAAGTTGCAAAACAAAGATAAACACACAGGAATAAAAGTGAATAAGGATGAAAAAAAGGAAGTAATTTTCAGGACTCGGTGTCAGGGAAGTAGAGCTCGTCCTCAAACTCCATGAATTGAGACGGGAGTAGGTCAGGTAACAGAGAAAGAACTTCCGTCACCTAAGTCGGTGTCCTCTTCTTCCTGCGTGCACTCACGTACTTTGTAATCTGGTGGTATGAAGTGCTGATTCATCCTGATCAGTGTTAACCTCTCCACATATTTGGCCGAGAGGTGGGTCCTTTTTGAAGTTACAATGGCACCAGCAGCACTGAAAACACGTTCAGAAGACATGCTTGCAAATGGGCAAGACAAATAATTTACAGCCAGATTCGTGATCAGTGGCCATTGAGCCATTTTTCTGTACCAATACAGCAATGGATTCTTATTAAGAAAGACCTCCGTTGGGTCATCCAGATAGGCCTGCACCATCGACTCAAGGTTCTTTATGGTTGCTCCACTTTGCATACCATCTGTGGCCTTTGCAGCACTGGAACGAGCAAACCCTTGATGAGTTAGCCAATCCGCTTCCGACAATATTATGGCTGGGCCTGGTGCAGGTGAGGATGATGATACGGTTGCTGCTGGTGTCGTTAACGGCTGTGAGGGAAAGTGACTCCCTTCCCCCACAGATTCAGAAGTGAAACTTGACACCGGGTGGACTGCTGATTCAGTTGGACTTCTGCCGGCTCCTTGAATTTTCTGCCGATCTTTTTCGAACCGAGTGGCTGATACAGCTAGCCAATGTTTGTACTTTGAAACATCTGCTTCATCAAAAGGACTGAATGCTTTGCTGGCCACTGCCTTTTTGTACCGTGGATCCAGAATAGTGGCACAAATGTAATGTTGTTCTGCATGTATGTTTTTAAGCCTTTCATTGGCAACTAGGCGGCTTAATAAGCTCTCCGCCAACTGATGTGCGTCTTGCTTTTTTCCATCAGCATCTCTGAAAGTTGAAGACACCGCCTTCAGTTGGTGCTCTAGCATGACCAACAATGGGATAGCTTTGCCCAAAGAACAGTCCTCCCTGCTGACTTCACGCGTGAAGACCTCAAAAGGACGAAGCATGTCTGTCAGGCTTTTGACTAGCTTCCATTCCTTCAACTCTAGCCTCATGTCTTTCATAGTAGAACCTAGTTGAAAGACATAGTCATTGATTACCATGCACTGCTCAGGAAGACTCTCAAGCATGTAAAAGGTTGAGTTCCAACGTTTTGCCACCTCCTGGATGAGTCCTTTGACTTGCACTTTACGTTCATGTTGAAAGCTCCTCACCTCCTTCCCGGCCTTAAAAGAATGGCTGAAATGTGTGCAGATTGTTCGGAAGGTGGTCAGTAACTTCTTGACTGTGTTTTCATTTTTCAAGAAATCTTGCTCAACCAGGTTTATACAGTGCGCCAAACACGGCACTCTGAAATATTCACCCTACTGCATGGCCTTAACTATATTACTGCCATTTTCCGTGGAAACATAACCAACTATGCGATTTCTTGGTTGCAGCCATTCAGAGACCTTACTGTTAAACTCCTCCAAAATGTTTTTTGCAGTATGATATTTTTCCATGGCAAACATGGCTAATGATGCATGTTTCCGAGTACCTTGAAAAAGTGTGTCCAGGTCAACAACTGCACTTGACTTGTCTCTAACCCCTGCAAAAGAGACCCAGTGTGCAGTGATGCACATGTAATCAAGGGCTTGGCAACTGGTCCACATGTCTGTTGTCAAGTGGATAGTGTGAACAGCACTCTTCTGCAAAGCTGCCCCAATCACATCCAGCACATCTTGATGTAGTGCTGGAACCACAACTCTGGCAAAATAGGACCGGCTAGGAACCTTCCATTTAGGGCAGACTGTTGCCACTAATTCTAAAAACCCCACCCCTTCCACGAAAGAAAAAGGGTGAAGGTCCAGCGCAAGTATTTTAGCCAGCTTTGTGTTATAGAGACATACCGTTGGGTGGTTGCGTTCAAATGGCGCCTCCGACCAAAACATGCTTCTAATGGTGGGCTAGACCATTTTACGTGATGACGATGATGATGATGATGCAGACTTCAAACCAGTTAGGCTCATTGATAGACTTATTTGCATTGGTGTCTGTCCCAGACTCTTAGTGTGCCTCATACATATTGCAGGGGTAGAGGGTGTGGGCGCTACCACTGCAGTGCTGCTGCCAGGGGTACTGGGTGTACCAGAAAAAATGTCGCTCGATTCTTGACTTCCCCCCTGCACAATCAGGTCAAGTCAAGTCAAGTCAAGTCAGAATTTGTATAGCGCACTACTCACCCGGAGGGTCTCAAGGCGCTTGAGGGGGGGTTCGTTATTTATCAAATAGCCAAGTTTTGAGTTGTTTTCTGAAGGAGAGGTGGTTCTGTGTAAGGCAGAGGTGGGTGGGGAGAGAGTTCCATGTTTTGGCCGCTAAGTAGGAGAAAGATATTCCTCCCATGGTTGTTCTTCGGATGCGTGGAATCGCGGCAAGGGCTTGATTGGACGCTCGTAGTTGGCGGGTGGGGGTGTAAAAGGTCAGGTGCGTGTTGAGGTATTTGGGTCCTAGGTCGTAGAGGGCTTTGTGTGCGTGGGTGAGGAGACGGTACGTTATTCTCTTGTTGACGGGGAGCCAATGAAGGTCTCTCAGGTGACTGGATATGTGATTGTGGTGGGGTATGTCTAGGATGAGTCTGGCGGAGGCGTTCTGAATGCGTTGGAGTTTTTTCTGTAATTTGGCTGTGGTTTTGGCGTAGAGGGTGTTTCCGTAGTCCAGTCGGCTTGTGACGAGTGCTTGGGTAACCGTCTTTCTTGTTTCGGTGGGGATCCATCGGAAGATCTTTTTGAGCATACGTAAGATGTTAAAGCATGATGTTGAGTTGTCTGGTTATCGAGAGGGAGGAGTCTAGAATGAATCCCAGGTTGCGAGCATGGTCCGTTGGTTTGGGCGCGCTGCCTAGAGCCGGTGGCCACCATGAGTCGTCCCATGCGGAGGAGGATGATCCTAGGATGAGGACTTCCGTCTTGTCTGAATTCAGTTTTAAGCGGCTGTTCTTCATCCACACGGCTACGTCTTTCATCCCTTCGTGTAGGTTGGTTTTGGCCGTGTTTGGGTCTTTGGTGAGGGAGAGGATCAGCTGTGTGTCGTCAGCGTAGGAGATGATGTTGAGGTTGTGTTGGCGTGCAATGGATGCGAGGGGACTCATGTAGACGTTGAAGAGGGTGGGGCTGAGCGATGATCCTTATGATACGCCGCAGATGACTTCGGTGGCCTCTGATCTGAAAGGGGGAGGCGGACTCTCTGGGTTCTTCCGGCGAGGAACGATATGATCCAATCCAGCGCTTTTCCTTGTATCCCGACGTTGCTGAAGCGTTGTACAAGGGTGCTATGACAGACCGTGTCAAACGCTGCGGAGAGGTCTAAGAGGATGAGGGCAGCTGTTTCCCCATTGTCGAGTAGTGTTTGGATGTCGTCTGTGGCTGCAATGAGGGCGGTCTCGGTGCTGTGTTTGGCTCGGAAGCCAGACTGTGAGGGGTCGAGGGAGCCGTTAGACTCGAGGAAGGAGGCGAGCTGACTGTTGACGGCCTTTTCTATGACTTTGGCAGGGAAAGGGAGGAGCAAGATGGGGCGGTAGTTTTTGAGCTCAGTGGGGTATGCTGTAGGTTTCTTCAGGAGGGCACTGAGTTCGGCATAATTCCAGCTTTCCGGGAAGGTAGCGGTGTTGAGGGAGCGGTTGATGATATCTCGAAGATGGGGTGCGATGATGGAGTCGGCCTTGTTGAATATGTGGTGGGGGCATGGGTCGGTTGGTGATCCGGAGTGAATGGAGTTCATCAAGCGGATGGTGTCTTCGGTGCTGATCGGGTTCCAGGCGCAAAGGGTGGTGGTGGGGTGTTTCAGTTGTGTGGAAAGGGGGGTGGGCTGGTCGCCGAAGCTGTTATGTATGTCAGTGATTTTTCTGTGGAAGAACGAGGCTAGAGAGCCGCAGAGATCTTGAGAGGGAGTGATGTCGGCGCTTGGATTGGTAAGCTCTTTGACGATGCTGAAGAGTTCTTTGCTGTTGTGGGCGTTGTTGTTGAGTCGATCCTTGAATGCTAATTTCTTGGTGGATCGGATCATCTGGTGGTGTTTGCGGGTGGCATCTTTGAGGGCGGTCATTTTGTTTGTGGTTGGGTTTTTTCGCCAGGCTTTCTCGAGGGTGCGGCAGTTCTTTTTGGAGTGCTTGAGGTCGTCATTGAACCAGGAGGCTTTTTTGCTACCTGGTTTGTTGTGTTGCTTTTTCAAGGGTGCTAATTCGTCAGCGCAGTGGGTGATCCATTGTGCGAAATTGATGGCTGCTTGATTTGGGTCCGATGATTTGATGGGAGGGTTTTGATTTAGTGATGTGGTGAGCTGGTCGGTGGTAAGTTTGTTCCAGTTTCTGCGGGGGACTTCTTGTGGGTGATGGTGGGTCATGGTCTTTCTGAAGTTGAAGTGGACGCAGCTGTGGTCCGTCCAGTGGAGTCCTGTGACGTGATTGAAGGAGACGTGTTTGCTGGAGGAGAAGATTGGGTCGAGCGTGTGTCCGGCGTAATGGGTGTGGGTGTTTACCAGTTGTTTGAGTCCGAGATTGGCGAAGTTGTCCAGAAGGGTGGTGGTGTTGCTGCGTTGTTCTCTTCCAGGTGGAAGTTGAGGTCCCCTAGGAGAATGTAGTCCTCGGAGGGGAGGGCGTGTGGGCTGATGAAGTCAGTGATGTCTTCGTAGAATTGTGTGCGGGGTCCTGGTGGTCTGTAGATTAGGGTGCCTCTAAGTGTGGTCTTGGGGTCGGTGTGTATCTGGAAGTGGAGGTGTTCGGCGGCTGTGAGGGTGTCGTCGGAGCTGGTCGTGATGCGGATGGTTTTCTTGTGGACGATGGCGATGCCTCCTCCAGTCTGGTTGATGCGGTCCTTTCGGATGATCTTGTAACCGTCCGGGATGGCTATGGCGATGTCAGGTGCAGATGAGGCGTTCATCCCGGTTTCTGTAAGAAAGGCGACGTCCGGCATGGGGTTGTCTAGTAGATTCCATAGTTCAATGGCGTGCCTGTGGACCAAGTGGGTGTTGAGCAGGATGCACTTCAGGTGGTTGTTGTCGGAGCTCTGTTTTACGTTTGTGGATGTAGTGTGGGTCTTCATGCATCCGAACTTGCAGGATTGGCAGGTGAAGGGTGCGTCCTGGGGCGGCTCGGTGGTAGTCGGGGAGACGGCCGGTGTTGAGTTCAGAGAGGGTTGCGGCGTTGTAAGTTAGGCGGTTGGAGTGGTTTTTGCGGGGGCCAAGGGGTCTGGCGCTGGGCGCTTTCCAGGTGCGGACGGGCTTAGACAGGCTTACCTTTGGTGCGCCTTTGGCGCGCATAGGGCGCGCCCGCTGCACGTGAACGCTGCGCGCAAATGCATCTGTCATAAGTGGATAGTGGAGGGGGCGCAGCGAGGGAGGAGCAGCCGGGAGGCGGGAGCGGGGTGGCGAGTGGGGAGGGTAGGAGCGGAGGGGACGGGCGTTGGGCTGAGCAGCGGCAGGGAGCAGGGTGGAGGGGCATCGGGCACAACAAATGGTAACTGGAAACAAAACTGAAACTACTGACTTGCAGGGGTGGTGGCAGCAATAAGGGGCACAACAATATAGCAAAGCAGAGCAAACGAGCAGGCACAACAGTTCAATAACAGCCAGCAGAGGAATAAGTTAAAAAATAAAATGATGCACAAGACCTGATCCTTGAGGGGCACAGCAGCGCAAGAAAGACCAGATCCTTGAGGGGCACAACAGCTCAGGGTCACACCAAAGGCTCAGCGGTGGCGGGGGGGGTCAGGCACGAGGCGGGTAGAGCGACCGGCTCTGACCAGGTCAGGTCGAGTCACAGCTCCCCGTCTCGTCGATACCAGCCTAAGCTACTAGTGGGAGGGAGGAGCAGCTGGGAGGCGGGAGCGGGGTGGCGAGTGGGGAGGGTAGGAGTGGAGATGCAGGAGGGGACGGGGGTTGGGCTGAGCAGCGGCAGGGAGCGGGATGGAGGGGCACCGGGCACAACAAATGGTAACTGGAAACAAAAATGAAACTACAGACTTACAGCGGGTAGCAGTGGCAGCAGCAATAAGGGGCACAACAATATAGCAAAGCAGAGCAAACGAGCAGGCACAACAGTTCAATAACGGCCAGTAGAGGAATAAGTTAAAAAATAAAATGATGCACAAGACCCGATCCTTGAGGGGCACAGCAGCGCAAGAAAGACAAGATCCTTGAGGGGCACAACAGCTCAGGGGCACACCAAAGGCTCAGTTCTACTTTGTTGGGCTTCCTCAATCTTACTTAGGTGAGTATACCACTGGATAGGGTAGCTTTTTAGAGATGACCTCTCTGGCCTCCGGTACCATAGTTTGTACCAAGCTTACCCCGACTAACGGATACTTTACAAATCGAACAAATGACCAAGTTTTCCGCCTTTGCGCTAACAGTAAAGAAGTCCCAAACTGGGGACTGGTGATGTCTGCTGGTGGTGGAGGTGCTACTTTGACTTTCAATGCCACATGAAGTGGAGGATGGGCGTAGCTGAATTTGTTTATGTTGTTCACTTACAGTACCACTACTTGAGGTCGAGCTGGATGGAGGTTCATGCTGGACCTTCTGACTAAAAAAGATGGAAGCTGTAGGTTGTGGTGGTGTTGTAGTTAACTGTGTTGGTGGTGGTACCAGTGCCACGCCGCCCATATCCCGCTCAGCAGCCATTCGGGATAGGGTCAAAATGTTTGTCTGCTGCATGCCCGCTGGGGCTGGAGTGACGACTGTGATGACTGGGTCGTCGTCAGACTGTTCATCAGCAGCAGAAGAAACCACTTCTTGTTCGTCATCATCACCCATAAGTCGAAGCCTTGCAGGAGCCTTCCTTTTAGGCTTAGCTACCTTTGTCGGATCATGGCGTGACTCACTCTCAGACTGCATTGCTGGGTTCCAATATCGATCAAGGTCATCAGAATGAAGGGGACTTGAAGAAGAACTTGTAGTAGTAGTAGTATCCCCCCTTGACCTTTTTCTTGCTGGGGATCTAGAAGACAATAGATCATCATCAGGAGGAGTGGCTTCCTCGGATGATACCTTCTCTTGAATATCAATTTCCTGATGTGCCCCTACTTCTGGAGGAACAAGCGTTGTAGGCAGTTGTGCGACTCCATGAACCTCTAGTTGCACCTCTCCTTGCGCCTCTCCTTGCCCATGTACTTGCACTTGTACTAGTTGCACCTGTGTTTGTGGTTGCGGCTGTGGTTGTGAAACACTCGTCAGCTGAGTTACACCCGGTGTTGATTGGATGGTACTTTCTTGTGATGAGCCAAGATCACTGGTCGATGGTGATTGAACAACCAAAGTGGCTGTCGCAGCAGCACTCATGTTCTTGGACCTAACTTGGCATGATGGCACTGAGCCCAATGAATTGGAGGTGCTGCTTCCAGATTGGTCCCCGGCGGACACCGCTGCTGCTGCAGGCGTAGTTTTTTTCCCCCAAAAAAGGTGTCGGTGGGCACACCAGTCTCCTTGGTAGGTGGTGCCACTTGCTTCTTCTGCTCCTTCTTACTGGCAGTGGCACTGGCATCTTTTTTCTCTGAGGCGTTACAGGCAACTTTCTTTGGGGGCATCTTCTTGAGATGTCAGAACAGCAGGACGCAGTTGCACGAGTTGCAGAGTTGTCTTGTCTGTGGCCACACGTGATGTCACGTGATGTTGTGCTGCACACTCCGCTGCAGGACTTCTTCCTGGCACTGGTGGTTCTCTTGTGTACCTAAAAGCAATGGAAGCCAGAGGAACATCAGGTGTACACCCCAAAAAGTCGAAAAACACTCAAAAATCACCACAATCCAATGCCATTCATGCCCTCAATGATGTTTAAATTCAAGACACCCCGCAGAAAGACTAGGCCCATGCACCATTGAGTACCCCTGGGCATAATGGTTGAAAGCAAGGCAAACTGGGTGCAGGCCTGAGCACACTGCATGTCGTCAAAATGGCCCCTTGACCCCCACCACATGGCCAGGCCCTGCCTGTCCCAGGCCTCAAAATGGCCCCCACCCACATGGCCAGGCCCCAACAACGCCCCAAAAAGTAAAAAAACACTAAAAAATCACCACAATCCAATGCCATCCATGGCCTCATTGATGTTTAACTTCAAGACACCCAACAGAAAGACTAGGCCCATGCACCACTGTGCACCCCTGTGCATAATGGCTGAAAGCAAGGCAAACTGGGTGCAGGCCTGAGCACACTGCCTGGCGTCAAAATGGCCACTTGACCCCCACCACATGGCCAGGCCCTGCCTGTCCCAGGCCTCAAAATGGCCCCCACCCACATGGCCAGGCCCGAACAACGCCCCAAAAGTCGAAAAACACTAAAAAATTACCCCAATCCAATGCCATCCATGCCCTCAATGATGTTTAAATTCAAGACACCCCAAAGAAATACTAGGCCCATGCACCACTGAGTACCCCTGGGCATAATGGTTGAAAGCAAGGCAAACTGGGTGCAGGCCTGAGCACACTTCCTGGCTCTAAAATGGCCCCTTGACCACCACCACATGGCCAGGCCCTGCCTGTCCCAGGACTCGAAATGGCCCACACCCACATGGCCAGGCCCCAACAACACCCCAAAAAGTCAAAAAACACACACAAATCACCACAATCCAATGCCATCCATGCCCTCAAGGTTGTTTAAATTCAAGACACCCCACAGAAAGACTAGGCCCATGCACCACTGAGTACCCCTGGTCATAATGGTTGAAAGCAAGGCAAACTGGGTGCAGGCCTGAGCACACTGCCTGGTTAAAAATGGCCCCTTGACCCCACCACATGGCCAGGCCCTGCCTGTCCCAGGCCTCCAAATGGCCCCCACCCACATGGCCAGGCCCCAACAACACCCCAATAAGTCGAAAAACACACAAAAATCACCACAATCCAATGCCATTAGCGAGTTATGTAAGTAACTGTGTCCCTTTGTGTAAAGACAGTTAGTGGCTCTTGGCCCTTGCTGTTTTTCATGTAAGATTTGCAATGTAAGTCTTTTTCAGCCTCTTTATGTGATTGCAGGCCACATGGTGGCTCCTTGGTAGGGGCCACAACTCAGTCTTCGTGACTTTTGACTTTTGTACCCACAGCCCATGTACTTTTTTGTACCCTTGTCATTCCAGACACCTATATACGGCAAATGACAACTGGGTGGCTACACTAAACTCACCATTCGGCTGAATGGGTGAAGTTTCTGTAAGTTAGCTCCTGGTTTTTTAATCAAGCAATTAGTGTTCAATGACAAATAACCTCTTAACTGGTTGTATGTTTTACTCTTTCTCCTCTATAGTTGCGAAACAATATCTCTGAGATCGACCACGACAATTTGCGTGGCTTACTCATTTCCCACGTCTAGAGCCCAGCCGGGCCTTGACTCCATGGTAATTAATTATTATGAATTTATTACTGTCAAACAGGACGGTTGTAATTTAATTTCACCACGTAGAAATCTGACTCCTTTTTTTAACTTTTCAGATAGGATTGCCCCATTTCACCTTTTTCCTGTATATGTCCTGATGAAGACCCCGCCAAAGGACTTAACGTAGCCTACAGATAGGGGTCGAAACGTCGACGGCTCTCTCCTTGGACTTCCGGCACATGCCCTTAACAGTTCTAATCTTAGTATGTGACCGCTGAATGTCATTAGCTAACAGCTTATCAATGGATGCCTTGATTCTTGGCTTGTGTATCTGATCTGATTTGTTATGATACTATTTGGAGAATTTGTACTTATCACATGATTTTCTGACTGTGCCTATTTTCTTTGACTTTACACTCCCTTGAGCACCACCCCTTCCCCTCCTTCTTTCCCTTTCCCCGTTTGGGGCTATTTATTGAATGTGAAGTAATCCTGTAATGGTAGATATCTGGTGTTAAAAAATAAATGACAATACCTGTGAATCCTTTGTATCCTTGTTTATTAGTTTAAAGTAGTGTCAGTGTGTGTAGCATACAACACGCTTCCCTTGCGGGGACCCTCTTCTTTCATGTACCATATACCGCCCAGGTCCCTGCGACTGCATGGGTTCAACCCCCTTTATTGTAACGGCATCTACGTGTTTGGCATTGTTTTCTCCCGAAATGCGTGATCGCGGGCCTTTATGATGTACTCACATTGTCAAACTCTCGCTGTGCAAGATGGCAAGCCCCGATAACGTAATTGCGTTCAAAAAACTCTCGCGCGATCACGCAGCAAGATCGAAAATGGGGCAGCACACGCAAACCGGGAGAAAAACAACTCAGCGGAATCAGAATCACAGTAAGTCAACGCCGCGCGCGCGATATTGTATTTTTTAAGCGCGACCAAGCAAAATAATTCGTAGTTTGCGAATTTGTGGATTTTTGGGCAAATTTGCGCGATTCACGGATCGCGAAATTGCCAAAAATCCGCAAATTCGCTCGCTAAACGGATTTCACGCCCATACTTAATATTCAGTAACTATATGGAATACAACACCTTGTGCACCTTTCTTCCTTTTTCTGCACTTCTTTTGCCTCTTTCTGCACATCTATACTGCTTTCTGCACCTTCCTTATTTCTGCACCTCTCATGCTTTTTTCGGCACCTCTTGCTTTTTTTCTCCTGCACCTCTCTTGCCTCTTTCTGCTCCTCAGTTGCTTCTTTCTGTACTTCTCCTACCTCTTTCTGCACTCTCTTCCCTCTTTCTGCACCTCTCTTGCCTCTTTCTGCATCAACAATGCCCTTTTGTATACTTCTCTTGCCTCTTTCGTTACCTCACTTGCTTCTTTCTGTACTTTCCTTGCTTCTTTCTGCACCTCTCTTGCTTCTTGCTGCACCCCTTTTGCCTCTTTCTGCACCTCTATCTCTCATTTCTGTACTTCTCTTGTTTCTTTCTGCACCTCTCTTGCTACTTTCTGCACCCCTCTTTCTTCTTTCTGAACCCTTCTTAACTCTTTCTTAACATCTCTTGCCTATTTATGCACTTCTCTTGCATATTTTTGCAATTCGCTTGCCTCTTTCTGAATTTCTGTTGCTTCTTTCTGTACTTCTCTTGCCTCTTTCTCCACCTCTCTTGCCTCTTTCTGCACCTCTCTTGTCTCTTTCTGCACCCTTCTTCTTTTTTCTGCACCTCTCTTGCCCTTTTTATGCACCTCTCTTGCTTCTTTCTACAGTTCTCTTTCCTCTTTTTACACGTCTTTTTTCATCTTTCGGCACCCCTCTTGCCTCTTTATGCACCCCTGTTGCTTCATTTTTTACTTCTCTTACTTCTTTCTGCACCTCTCTTGCACATTTCTGTACCCCTCTTGCCTATTTTTGTACCCTTCTTACTACTGTCTGCTGCTCTGTTGCCTCTTTAAAAAAATGGGGTTAACTGATTGTGGTCCTGGACCTGGATGCAGTACGATACAAAAAACAATGGTCCTAGGCCTTAATCATACAGGATCTAAATCAAAGAATCATATTTAGTGCATTCAGTAAATAAACTCAAGAGCTTCATGAAGAAAAATGATTATTAAGCTCACAGTACGTAATACGTTACTCAAATATATATAACAAAGTCCAATAAAACAATAGTCTAATTCACCATGCATTTTATTTTCATGTTAACTGGTGAGAGAAGGTCAAAAGGAATTTGACGGTACAGAATTTTCAAAGGAGGTTGCTCCAGAGGGAACGTGCATGGAAGAATAGTGCTTAAGTGTAAGGTGGTGAAAAGGTGATCTAGTTCATGACATAGAAGTAAAAAACTTTGTACATTCTAAAAGAGGGGAGAATGGTTGTATATCACCATCCTATTTCGGCCTAGCCACATTCATAGTAAGCAAATTCAATTAATAACAGTTTCAATCTCATAACTCATTATCACTAGGACTTGCATTATCAATCCTGATTCTGGCGAAACATAGCCAGGCACATGCTATAATATTAGGAGCCAACTAGTTAACATAGCTAGCCACCTCACTTTTAATCCCAAGACATATTTCTTTCTCAGTAAGCTGAAAGTTTGGGCCAAGGAGAGAACTGAGAATATGGAGACCCACTCCAAAACATATTCAGCCTTGGACAGTCGAAAACATGTGCCTGAGTTCTGCAGCATACCGTTGACATTTAAATTAACAATTGTTACCCCTTGGTCTAATGAGCAAAAGGATTCCTGTATTTCCTCTGTCATTATTTCAGCTCTGACGGCCCAACTTAATTCGGAAGCGATCTGTAACCTATTGTAACTGGTGCTAGCCAGAAACTGCTGATAGGCTAGGCCAATAGCCCCTTGGCCAGAGTATGTATATATACCGGACACAATTGATTGATAATACCTTTTTGTCTCATATGAAATAGTCCCTAACCTGTAGATACTTAAAGAACATATTTTGTGAAAGGCCAAACTCATCTTTAAGCGCAGCGAAAGAGCGGAACCCCCGTCCATCATATAGTTGACCCAGTCGGGTAAAGCCCTTGCATTGCCAAACTTTCGTAATAGGATCTTGAAATATATTGGCAGGTAGGATTACTCCATAACACCCTGTATTGATGCAGCACAGGAAGCAAATGTTGCTTACTAATATCTTGCCATATCAGACTAAAGTCATGAACTACCTTGAACTTCACTCGCTTGCAGTAGTTAGATAAAAAGTTATATACATCATAAACCTGACCAATGGGCAGCAGGCTAAATGATAACACAGCAATGTTGGGCCAGCGTCCAGCAACTTAAAATATTATAGTAATTTCATAAACTTGAGAGCCCTCCTGGCACACCTGTAAGCCCAAATGAAACTGCATATTACACTATCTGAATGAAACAAATATGAAAATGTAGGGAGAATTTTCATTCTTAAGATGTTACACCTCCCGTATATACTTAACGGGAGTCAATGCCAGCTGCGCAGTTTAGCAGATACTGTCTTCAGATGAGGTTTGTTGTTCAGAGTTATGATATCATTGATCTTGCTACCAAGACAGACCCCCAGATAGATTGCTGTTTGTGGACCCAACACTCATGGGTTTTTATGCAAAATCCTGTTTAGTAATATTTGTTGACAGGGTATGGTGCCAAACAATAATGCTGCTTGAAGGTATGCCTTAAAAGGATGCGTTTTCATTTCTCCTTTCTTTTCAGACTGCTTGTGTGCTGCAATGGGCAGCCCATATACAAAGTAGGAAAAGTTTAATAACTTGCCTTATCATAGTATTTTGTACTGGGAAGCCTACAAAACCCATGCTAGACTCACGCACGCAAACTTGCACTATGATGCAGAGTTGTGTACATGGCACTCAGCAGCAAAACTCTGCCCTACCATTATGAGGAGAAGAGGAGAGAGCCATATCCCTATAGGTATGGCACTCTTATGTTCATTTCTTGTCACGCAAAGCAACACAGATTTTTTGAGTGCTGTGTTGTGCATGCCTTTTGTAAATCTGGGTTAAAGAGTGTTCTGTCAAGATTGAGCTTAAAAGGTATATAGATGGAAACAATCTCTTTGAATATTTCCGATCAAGCCTGGGGTAGGTGTCATCAACATTACCATGTAGTTCAGACAGTCTGTTGGCAAACTCGCAGCAGACACTGTTTAATAAATGGAATGCATAGGTTCATGGCTATTTTATTTGGCAGCATAACAATGCATTTCAAATGTTTGCTGTTCAAGCAAAGACATGCAAAGTTGTTGTGAGGGAAGTAAATAACATCACCAATATGCTGCTTATTAAGAGCGGCTCTTCTGCAAGAAGGTATACCAAAACCAAGGTGATAAACAGTGGCTGAAAACTGACCTCATGACATATTTCTTATATGAGATGTCTGTAATCCATTTAAAAAGTGTGCTGTGCTGCCCTAGTGTTAGTTAAGTTAATAAAATAAAAAAGCCCAAAAAGATTGCTTGCAGCTTGCCACAGGACAAAGCACCCCCTAAAATGATGTGGTAATGCAGCACCACTTCCCACACTCCGGCTGTCATTTGTTGCTTCATTTCTCTTAAGTGCAAGCATGAGGGCTTTAACATGGCCCCATCATTGATAGGGGTGGTAGGACAGATCTAAGTGGAGAAGGATATCCTCATGAGCAGGGTATGGGAAAATCAGTACATTTTAAAAACAGATCTGGTTGGTTGTATGATTTGAATAATATTAAATAACAACTTTGGGCATAGTTTACATTAGAGCACCTTACATAAATGGAAATATGAGCTCAAAACTTCATGAAGCCCATTGGAATTGTAGATGTGAAATAGAATGTTATGAAGTTAGAAGGTGGTGGAACATGAAGCATTGGTAGGTTGTGTAATGTTTCTAGCCCTTGGTCAGCATAGGATGCATCTTCACCCCATGGCCTCTCTGAGAAATGAATAATGCGGTCACTAATTGTACAAATGCACTAAGGTTCCTTAAAATAGATCACTGCTTTGTGAAGCATTCCTTCATAATTTGTATTGCACTTTCCTGTGACCCATTCCATCCATTACCAGATGAGATGTTGTAAACTGATGCTTTCCTTTAAAATTCTATAAATTGTCCTTCTTTCCTATTCATACTTCATGTCATTTTTATTTCTCTGCTGCCTATTCCTCATGCTATGCTCCTCTACCTTCCGTATATTCCCAGTCTTCTCCCCTTATAAGAAAACTTTGAAGGTGGAACTGTGGCAGCATGGACGAAAGAGGATAACATGGGTCGGAGATGCTGTCTCACTGTTTACAATGAACTTCTTCTCTGACCTATAGTTAGCTAGTTGAGAGCTGTTTTATGAATATTTGTGATCACATTGGGAAAGATAATCGATTTGGTAATTGTGATCATGGAACATAATAGCACTCAAAATAGCATATTTTCAAGAAGATGTCACAAAAATAAGAAACCACAGAACAAACAGTCCTACTCATCAAAACAAAACAATCTGGAATGCTGAACACAAGCATTAGATCTGATGTGACATTTCTCAATGCCCCAGTTCAAGTTACACTCATGATGTTCACAATACAGCCCTTCAAAGAAGAGAAGATACAACTTTATGTATGACCAAGTCATGTCTTCAACACTAAACTATAAGAAAACTAGCACAATGAAATACATGAAAGTCTTTTCATTACAGGCGCCCATATATCAAAGAAGTCTTTTCATAACATGATATTAATTGCATTTTACACAGTTATTTTATTTGTATTTATTTTACAGACTTTTATACAGCAAGTTTTATAAAGCGCAAACTTGACCCAAATCGGGTATCAGAGCTCTTTACATAGCACCAGTTGCATTACATGAGGACATATATATTCATTTTTGTTAGGCACGGGAAGATTAAGAGATTTGCCCAAAATCACAGGATGTTCAGCGTTATTGCCAAGAATCGAACCCAGTTCCCCAGATTTGAGGTCGACCAACATAGCCATGAGGGCAACTCCTCTCCCCATGTCTTCACTCATATTGTTGCGTATTCTGATTCTCTGGCTCAGCTTTACAGGTTTGCCTATCTACATGGAACACTGACACATTATCGAAAACAACAATATTGTGAAACAAAAATATTGTGTAAAAACATATTGTTTGCGAAAATATTGTATCCTATACTTATAATGGTAAGTACAACAATATTGAAAAAAATATTGTTTCACAGCAATATCATTAAAAATATATGAAGCGCCCATGTCAGGAGCTCCCTTTGCCTGAAAGCAATGCTGGCTCCTGCAGGAGGTTGGGAGCGGGCAGGGAACGCGGGGCATTAGAGTTCCCCCACTGCCCCCAACAGAGAGGACATGGATGGGGTCCCTGGGGCCAAAAATGGCATGTGAGGGCCCTGGGAGATGGGGTCCCAGGGGCCAAAAATGGCTTCAGGAGGGGGCCTGGCAGGCCCCATACAAATTTCTTTTTTTATACGTTGGTAGACCCCCTGGGATGGGCCCCAGGACAAAAGTGGCCCAGGGAAAGGAGGCACCTGGCCCCACTTAAAATTAACTGAAAAATTGGTCAGGCCAAGGAGATGGGGTCCCTGGGACCCAAAAGGGACAAGGGCAGGGGTGTTTCCACAGCCCCCTTCCACAAATAAAAAAAGAAACCAGCAAATGTCAGAGGCCCTGCCCCTTCCTTGCACAACTCTGCAAACACACCTCCTGGTCCACTCTGGATTGAGGGATGAAGTCCCCTTCGATCCTAAGGGCCCTTAGGGGCAAACTAGCCCATCAGGTACCTCCAGTAAGCCCCACACAGTGGGATTTCTGAGAGATGGTCTGAGTCCACACCCTTTTTAATGTTACACTGCAAACCTGCCTCTTGGTGCACTGCTGGTCGGGCGATGAGGTCCCCTTGTGTCCTGAGGACCTCAGGACTCGACGGGACTTCATCTCCCAAGCTGCAGTGTGCCAGGAGGCATTTTGCAGAGTGGTGTAAAAAGGGTGTGTGCCCTCTGAGCACTCTGAGCAATCCAGCTGTGTGGGGCTTATTAGAGGTAACAGAAGGGCTAGTTGGCCCCCAGGGACCCTCAGGAGTCAAGGAGAGTTCATTCCCCAAACAAGAGTGTGCTAGGAGGCGCATTTGCAGATGGGTGGATACATGGGGCATGGCCTATGTCCACCTCTCAGCAATCCCACTGTCTGGGGCTTACTGGAGGTATCAGGTAGGCTATGTGGCCCCTAAGGACCCCCAACAGGAAAGGGGACTTTAATGCCAATCCAAGAGCACACCAGTGAGGATGCTTGTGGAGTGGTGGGTAAAGGGGGCATGGCCTGCTATGAGAATTTACCAATCCTGCTGTGTGGGATTTACTGGAGGTAATAAGAGGGGCAGTTGGCTCCCAAGGATGTCCTTGGGGCCAACTACCCCTCCTGTTACTTCCACTAAGTCCCACACAGTGAGATTGATGAGAGGTCTTCGGAGGCCACACACCCCTTTCTTCACCACTCAGCAAAAGCACCTCCTGGCAAACTACTAGTTGGGGGATGAAACCCCTTTTACTCCTGAGGGCCTTTGGGGCTAAGAAGCCCTCCTCGTACCTCCTGTAAGTCCTACACAGAGGAATTCCTTAGAGTTGGTTGGGGGATGGACACCCTTTCTCCACCCCTCTGCAAACATGACTACTCTTTAAAGAAGGATTTGCAATTTAATAGGTCTCGCTTTTGCAAAAGTTAGGGCTATTGGCATTTTAAATGTAAAAGTTTTTTACTAATGCTTTTTGGAGTGGAGTGGATGTATGTTGTGTGTAGTGGAATTATGTGGTATGTTGTGCAGTGAAATTATGTGGATAGAAAGTATGCAGTATTTAGTGTATAGGAATTATGTAGATTGGGATTATGTGTTATGGAGAGTAATTATGTGGTATGGTAACCTGTGTTGTGGCGTGGTAAACTCAGGTTTACTCTTCCTCATTTCCACAGAAGCTAAACTATAAATGCAATGAGAAAAGAAGGAGCCACTGAGGAGCACTTCTAGACCTAATTGGAGGTATGGATAGGGCCACTGGAATTATGCGAATGTTTGGCTGCATCGATTTTTACAAAATTATACATTTTCTGCATTTGCCACATAATCCATCATGTTTTGCCGTTTGTTGGAAGGCCCTTTGCAAACCTGGAATGGTTCCCTGTTATTTATTGCTAAATATGGGTGTTAAATTGGCACTAATGGTGCGCAAACCACCCTTGTGTCTTTCTGCGCCTCTCTTGCCTCTTTCTGCATTTCTCTTGTTTCTTTTGTCGCGTAGTTCCTATATTACCTATGCAGGATCTGCATGTTTGGAGAACATAAACTGTGGGATTGGTAGTAGACTGGATCCGAGCATCCCCACCGGATATGTTAACCTGTCTGTATCAGCTAGCTCACATTGCCACTAAAATCTACTCTTATTGGGGAGAGACTAGTTCTTGGCAACCTCAAAACATGACAGCCCTGATCCCCCAGGATTGTGGAAACAATATACTGCTTTTCGCTCAGTCACTCATGCTCACTTAGTGTCTCCCAGAGATACACAGAATAAACATAAAGGGCATTTGTCAATAAGAATTTATTGAACAGTTGTTATTCTAGTGTAAAATAGATGAGTTGTAACAATTATTAGACAGTAGCAGAGATATATGATTAGAAGCACTAAAAGGTAAATGTATGGTATAGCTCTACCATCTTGGGATGATCATGAATACATACAAGAATATAAAACACATGATAAAAAGTGAATGCTCCTACTATGCCTACTAGATGTACCTGAATGTACCTAGCATATATGTAGGTGTTATGCCAAGAATTCCTCTAGGATCTAGTCAACCCCAATACCTGAAAATGATAGAATGTGGGACCCCATCCCGGTCTCGAGGTGGACACCCTCCAAGGGATGTTAGACCACTGCGAGCTGAAGTGTCTGTTTGCAGGAACCTCAGTGTCTCTGGTCAGTGTGTCTGCCGGGAAGTCACGGTCTCCTCTGTCATTCTAAAGCAATGTGTGATGTATATATACCCACAGGTCTCCCAAGAGGTCCTACCTTTCTGTGTTACCCTGTCAGCCTGAAGGATGACATTGGGCCTGAACTTTATACAGAGATATTGTACAATAGATATTTGTCCTGATGTGCTTCCAAGAAGCCTCATGCATAATATATGAGTTGTGAAAAAGTGAAAAACCAGTGTTCTGAATGCAGTGTTGTATCTAAGTAAAAGGTCAGTTCCTATTAACCGTTATGTATATAATGTAGGGAAGAATATAGGTGAAATATTGCAGTATTACCTGCGCCTATATAAGGTAACTATATGGAATTTAACCCTTTGTGCACCTTTCTTCCTTTTTCTGCACTTCTCTTGCCTCTTTCTGCAGAGGTATACTGCTTTCTGCACCTTCCTTCTTTCCGCACCTCTCTTGCTTTTTTTGGCACCTCTTGCTTTTTTTCTCCTGCACCTCTCTTCCCTCTTTCTGCACCTCTCTTGCCTCTTTCTGCGCCACCCATGTCCTTTTCTATACTTCTCTTGCCTCTTTCGTTACCTCACTTGCTTCTTTCTGTACTTTCATAGCTTCTTTCTGCACCTCTCTTGCTTCTTGCTGCACCCCTTTTGCCTCTTTCTGCACCTCTATTGCTCCTTTCTGCACCCCTATTTCTTCTTTCTGAACCCCTCTTAACTTTTTCTTAACATCTCTTGCCTATTTCTGCACTTCTCTTGAATACTTTTGCAATTCCCTTGCCTCTTTCTGCATTTCTGTTGCTTCTTTCTGTACTTCTCATGCTTCTTTCTCCACCTCTCTTGCCTCTTTATGCACCACTCTTGCCTCTTTCTACAGTTCTATTTCCTCTTTCTACACGTCTTTTTTCTTCTTTCTGCACCGCTCTTGCCTCTTTCTGCACCCCTGTTGCTTCACTTTTTTACTTCTCTTACTTCTTTCTGCACCTCTCTTGCACATTTCTGTACCCCTCTTTACTCTTTTTGCACCCTTCTTTCTACTTTCTGCTGCTCTGTTGCCTCTTTCAAATAATGGGGTTACCTGATTGTGGTCCTGGACCTGGGTGCAGTACGATACAAAAAACAATGGTCCTAGACCTTAATCATACAGGATATAAATCAAAGATTCCTATTTAGTGCATTCAGTAAATAAACTCAAGCGCTTCATGAATAGAAATGATTATTAAGCTCACAGTACTTAATACGTTAGTCAAATATATATAACAAAGTCCAATAAAACAATAGTCTCATTCACCATGCTTTTTTTTTTCATGTTAACTGGTGAGAGAAGGTCAAAAGGAATTTGACGGTATGGAATTTTAAAAGGAGGTTGCTCCAGAGGGAACGTGCATGGAAGAATAGGGCTTAAGTGTAAGGTGGTGAAAAAGTGATCTAGTTCATGACATAGAAGTAAAAAACTTTGTACATTCAAAAAGAGGGGAGACTGGGTGTTTATCACCATCCAATTTGGGCCCAGCCACATTCATAGTTAACAAACTCAATTAACCCCTCCCATGCTGATGACGAGCAGCCACGGTGCTCATGTGCTTATGACGAGCTCGTCATGGCCATTAGAACGCTTGCACGCTGGGATAATTCCCCTGCTTTGCTGAGCGTTCTGAGGAAACTGGTGTGGCTGTCACGAACTCAGCTCGTCATTAGCACAGGGGCACTGTAGCTCATGACAAGCTCAGCTTGTTGTAGTAAAGGCCTCACGCAGAAATGGGTTCCAAGAAGGATTTATTCAAATGCAGAAAAGCTTGACAACCACAGATGAGAGACACAACCAACTGCTCGCAAGTCCTCTCCTCTTCTCCCCGTTCTTCCCCAAACATTCTATATGACCCAATACAGTTCTACAGATTACATCATGGTAGAATACCACACACCTCCCCCTTTTAAAAAAAACAAAAAAAAATTAAAAAACAGATAAAAAAACATTTAAAATAAAAAAAAAAAACTAATAGCGAACAAAATTTTGAATTTAACAGGAACATGTTTAACACATTTACTTCTCCTAGGAGAAATTGCTTCACAGTCAACCTCAGAAAAACAATCAGAAACATTCTCATTAGAGCTCTCATGCAGATTCATACCTATGTCATTAACATTTGCCTGTAAATTATCATGGACCTCATGAGTACCAGGAAAACCATCTGATTCATCAAAACATTTCATGGAATTATCATTTCTAATTAATTGGTTATTAGAACTACATGGACGGGAAAAATCAACATGAGATTTACAAATAGAAATACGTCTGAGATTCCAAATTTTACCACCATCCACTTCAACCGCTTTGCTAAAAACTTCTGTAACTTTTACAGGATCAGACCATTTAGAGATTTTCTTATTAGTTTTCCCACCAAATTTCACTCTCACAAAATCCCCCACTCTTAGTTTGCAAACAGTATATCTTCTTTTAGAATTATGTTGCACCATTCTCTTTTGATATTTTTCAACTCTATCTCTGACATCCTTAAAATCGAACTTCAAATTATAGGAATTATTCCCTTTTAACCACCAAGGCATACGTTTTGAACCTGGCTTCCTGCCTCAAAGCAGTTCAATAGGAGATAACCCTGTTACAGAGTTAGGAGATGTGCGATAAGTTAACAGAGTAGCTTGTAATGCCTTTTTCCACTTTAACCCACTTTTTATAGCCAACTGACAAGGCTCCTTAACTACTCTGTTGAAACATTCAACTTGAACATTTGCTTGTGGAAAATAATTTGGACCCCTTATATGTATAACACCACAACTAGACAGAAAAGATTCAAATTCTCTGCTAATAAATTGTGGACCATTATCAGAGATGAGTTCCTCAGGAAATCCTTTACTAGAAAATATTTCATCCAAAAATTCAACTATCTTATCCGAAGAAACTTTTTTAACAATCTTTAATTCTGGCCACTTAGAAAAGTAATCAATCAGAATTAAAGCAAACAGTTCCTTCCCAGATTGATAATTAAACGGACCAATAATATCAATGCCCAACTTTCTCTAAGGCCCATTAGCATAGTCAATAGGAGAAACCTCAACTGAAAGAGCTTTAACACATTTATCACACAAAGTACACGGAGAACAATTTCTAACCCACTTATCCACCATACTATCAAGACTAGGCCACCAATAAAATTCCCTAATTCTCCTTTTAGTAGTTGACATACCCATGTGACCTTCATGAGCTAATTTGCAAATAAGTTCTCTAAGATTCAATGGAGGTACTATTTTGTCAGCTCTTAAAACCATATCCAGACTTATCATAAGTTCATCTTTAACTTTAAAAAATGACGCCAATTCACCAGTTAATTTCCTTTCTTCAGGCCAACCATTCCTCAAAAATTGTTTAACTTGCCTTAAATCATCATCTTGATTCATAGCCTCAATCCAAACAGCTTCTGAAATTACTGTGGAACCCTCTTGACCTGAAATTAAATTCACATCATCAACAGTGTAAGCTATATCACACTCATCACCGCTAATAGAATCCAAACAATTACTCAAAGAAAAACGTGACATGCAATCGGCATGTACATTAGACCGACCAGGAACATATATCACTTCACAACAAAATTCTTGTAATTTAGCAGCAATCTTGCTAAACGAGCCGTTAGCATTCTTCCCCCTCCAGCAGACAACATGCCAACTAAAGGCTTATGATCCATCCTCAAAGAAAACTTAGTTCCCCACAAAAACTGACGGAAATGTTGTTCTGCCCATGTACAAGCAAGTAATTCCTTTTCAATAGTTGAATAATTAAATTCAGCAGTACGAAGAGTTCTAGAAGCAAAAAATACTACAAATTCACCTTCTTCTTGTTGAGCCTTATCCCAAATGAATTGAGCATTTTTTTTCAACAACAATCCTAAAGGATGAACAATTGTAGAATAATTTTGCACAAATTTACCATAAAATTCCGTAAGACCTAAAAAGGATAATAATTGTTCCTTGGCAGTAGGAATAGGTGCATTGGTGATACTTTGTACATGGTTAATTTTAGGTTTGTTACCTTCTTTGGAAATTTCATGACCTAAATATTCTACTTTATCCTGTCTAAATTTAAATTTTGAGAACTTCAATGTCAAACCTTTCATCTGAACGTTATGTAAAACTGAATTTAAATTCTCATCATGTTCTTTACAATCTTTCCCAAAAATTAGGATATCATCTTGGAAAGCTATTACTCCTTTACAATCCGTTAACAATTCCTTCATCAAGCGTTGAAAAACTGAAGCTGCACTCGCCAATCCAAAAGGCATATGCAAAAACTGGAACATGCCTTCCGGAGTTACAAAGCAGTAAATTTCCTTGAATCATCATGTAATTCGACTTGATGATATGCACTAGCAAGGTCAATGATGGAAAAAACAGTGGCATTGGACAAAGTAGAAATGAGTTCCTGAATATTGGGAAGAGGATGTTTATCTATCCAAATCTCTTTATTAAGACTGCAGAGATCAACACCTGAACAAAGATCCCCTGTACCTTTAAGGGACAAAACAATGGGCGAAACCCATGGGGATGATTCAATAGGTTCTCTAATCTTTTTTTAAACTAAATCATCTAACATTTCTTTGAGTTTAGTTCTGTAGGCTAAAGGAACATTCCTAACGATATGTCTAATGGGAATGGCTTTTTCATTTAAAATGATTTTATGTTTGAAGTTAGTATATTTTCCTAGATCTCCATCAAAAACTCTAGGATAACACTTTTAATGTTTTGAACAAACAATTCATTTTTGATGGATTCAGAAGTCAAATTGATACTTGAATTAGCTTGTGATAATTCTCTAGTTGAACGTACAACACACACAGGAGGAGAAGCATTGGGATCAAGTTTGGTCCCAATCCCTGTTAATGAGGCCAACCCAGAATAGACACACCTTTAGAGGCTACATAAACTTTACCATTAATGGATCTGTCTTTAAATTCAATTTTTGCCCAAAAAACCTTCTAGATCAATTTTGTGACCCGAATATCCACCAGGTCGTATGTCAGGGAATGACAATTCCCTATCACTCCAAAAATCTTTAAACACTTCTTTCCCAATTATGGTGTATCATGAACACGAATCAACCATTAACTCAATAGGTTTATCATCAATCATAGTGATACAAGAAGGAAACCTTTTTTGTTCAGATTCATTGACAGAAAGTATGCAGTTAAGACTATGAAGAACCTCTTTTTCCTCTTGGGAAATATAATTAACCTTTTGAATTGAACGACAAACATTACAGATATGTCCCTTTTTCTTACATTTGACACACACTTTGTCCCAAGCAGGACAACCTCTATAATTACTAACATGGTTGGGACTACCACATCTATAGCATAAAACAGTATTTCTCTTGAAAAAACTCTTGTTGTCATTGGTATTTTAACCAAGTCTTTTTTTAAATAACTTTTAGCATTGGTATTGGAGCTAGTTTGATTCTTTACAAGTGAAACTTCAGAATCCGAAATTTGCCTCTTGGAAGATTGATTCCGAATTTCTGATACAAATAGCTCAAATTGCTCAATGACCTTTGCAATATTAACAACAGCACTAAGTGTGGATTCAGTGCCCAACCAAAGTCTTTCTTGGATCTTTTTACTCTTGGTTTTCATCATAATTTGGTCTCTGAGAACTTGTTCATAGGAAATTGTCTCAAAACGCAGAAACAGGCTAAAGAACGTAAAGCAGCAACATAATCCTCAATAGATTCATCAGATTTTTGAGCTCGAGATTAACATTTAAACCTTTCCATGACAGTATTTATTTTCCTTCCAAAGCATATTTTCATTTGCATAGCAGCTTTTTCAAAAACATCGATATCTCCAGCGTCTTCAATGGGAGGTAAATTATCAAATTATTTTATGCCAGCGCCTCCTAAACAATGTCTAAGTAAAGCAAGCTTCCTCTTAGCAGAACAACCATATTGTTCCAAGACTTCCATATAAGCAATGAACATGGGATACCATAAATCCCATTAAATATTATGATCCCCTGCTACTTGCAGGAAATGTGAGGAGCAACTATATTTGACATTGTAATAAATGTATACAAATGATGAAATAAAGAAAACAAACAAATCGTACCTTGCAGTATAATCTGAAGTTTTGTAAATTTTAGAATTTATAATAAATACAGGAATAATAAAGAGAATGATGTGCGAATCACCGAATGAGTAATCGCACTGTGGAGTTGAAACTTTGCTGTATGAAAACTTGTATTCCAATGAGCTACGAGGAAAATACTTCTTTCACCTGAAGCAATATGGCCGACAAAAGCGTCACGTAGAGTGTGATGACCTCAGACGTTCCCAGAATTCAGTTCGGAACAACGCGTCAATCCGGAATGACGGAGACAGCAATACAGAACACTATGGGAACTCTGAGAGCTTAACAGAATGGCAAGTATGAGAACTTCAATAGCAGTTCAAACGATGCAACTCCAAGCAACCGCTCGATGAGTGTGGTCGTTATCGGCCATGTCAAAAATGTAATGAACACTAAGAAAACTAGGTAGACACACTACGTAATGATAGATAACTTCTTGACCATCAGCAGAATTTAAAATAAGCCGGAGCTAAAGTTAACCGATAGGTCGAAGAAAATAAATATGGCAATGATAAAGTCAAAAAATACATTACCAAGTAGGGGCTACAGGTTTTCAAAAATATTGATTGAAGAAATTCAGACAGTAAGGCCACTGGAAAAATCCCAATAATTTCCAGCGATAAAATATTAACAGGTGAACGCTGTCTTCAGTAAGAAAATCTAGTCCCCAAACGTCGCCAATAATTGTGTAGTCAAGGCCTCACGCAGAAATGGGTTCCAAGAAGGATTTATTCAAATGAAGAACAGCTTGACAACCACAGGTGAGAGACACGACCAACTGCTCTCAAGTGCTCTCCTCTTCTCCCGGTTCATCCCCAAATATTCTATATGACCCAATACAGTTCTACAGATTACATCATGGTAGAATACCACACTCGTCATGGAAAGGGGCGACCACTCGGTCCCCCCGAACGTATGCTTGGGTGCCCCGATCCTCCCAGGAAACCATTTTGGGTGGGGGGCGTGTCTCGGCTGGTATGCCCGAAGCGGCGTAGCCGGGGCGCGCCTTTTCCCGCCCAGGAGGGGTTGTCCTAGACACCTACACCGATGACCACGCCCAGTAGGCGTACCGGAGGAGGGTACACACCCTCCCGCAGAAGAATAAATTGAGCGGGAATCCGAAGAAGCGTCCTCTTGTTCCTGCGCTCTGAAGGCTGCACCCACTCGTTGCTCGTGAGCCCTCGCCGGACCAAGCAGCAATTTTGAGAACTTGTAATTCTTGTGTTTCTCTTTCAGTTACTCGAAGGTGAAGAGTCCAGGACCTCGTTGATCGTCTAGGAGCAGATAACCGAAACCATGGCTGGCAAGAAAGCAGGAAAGGGTTCCGAGACGGATAAAGTGCTACGCATGTTGGTGAACCGGATGGCTGGCATGGAGCGGAAACTCGGTCAAGTCCCATCGATCGGTCGAGGTTTGGCGGAGGTCAAACAACAACTGGCTGCACTGAGCAATCCTGGTAACCCTAAGAAGGTAATAGGCCCGGCCTTGCCGGGAATCGTCCCTGAGCATAGAGGGAAGCGGGTCAAGAGGAGGGCGGTTTCAGGGGAGGTTCCGGTCCCAGAGGTTCCGGTCCCAGAGGTACCCCCGGCCACCCCTGTCACACCGGCAGACAACCCGGTACCAATCCCAGACACGGGTCAACCGATCCCTGTAGTAATTACCCCCGCTAACGATGAAGATATGCCTCCTGAATTGGCCACCCAGTTGGCCGCATGGCTCAATAAAAAGGCAGGGGGTGCCAAGGTGCCCGGAGACACGGCCGAAGAGGCCAAGCTACTAATCCAGCAATTGCGTCAGTCGCGAGATGCTGCAAAGGCGAATCTTCCTCTTGTTTCCCCACAGGTGACACCGGTAGGACCTGCAGTTGGTCTTGAGAAAACGGCGGGAACAACGACCGAACCGGGTAAGCTCGCTTTGCCAGTGGCGGGGGAGGGCTCATTACCCTCAAGGCGGGAGAGGGTGGCACAGCACATCCCTATGGCCACAAAAAAGTTAATATGGGGAGACAAGTATGTCAATATGTTTTCATTATTAACTGACCATCGCGAGATGGAGTATGCTAAAACCCAGAAAGATTTGTGGCACCCGAGCGTGTGGCGCGCCAAGATGGCGGAATTCAGGGTGGATGAAACGATAACGAATTGGGCGAAGGTCTTTGCAATCTTTACTGCAGTTATGGGGGAACGTAAACCCGAGGTGTTAACTGAACTATCTTGCTATCAAACTCGTATTATGGATTTTTATGCAATGTATGAGGGAGAGGAATGGAAAGGTTATGACATGAAATTCCGAAAAGCGAAAGAATATGATGCCTCTCTGACATGGGACTGCCTCGACTCGGTCTCATGGCATAAGCAGCTCCTGCCGGGGGCGGCAGGTACATCCTCGCCGGGCGGGAGTGGTTCTGGGGCCTTCCGCCAAAAGCCCGTGGTGCTCTTTCGAGCAGGCGCCGGTATCGATCACCAGCCAAAAACCGGCGGGAATGGCGGCAAGCGGGGGGTCTGTTGGGGCTTCAATCGAGGCAACTGTAACAGACCGCAAGGAACATGTAGGTTCAAGCATGTGTGTGCGGGCTGTGGGAATTCCTCACACCCAGAGAGTTCATGCAGATCGAAAAATAACGGGGCGGGAGGAAAGGGAGGGTCCAAGCAGGAGTAAGGTAGAACGTTGTGACCAATTGCCTACACCCGTTGATCTCATGGCTATGACTCCTTGGTTAAACAAATACCCTGATCATGTCTCCGCTGGGGTGTTGAGGAAGGGATTCTTGCACGGCTTCCACATCCCGGCGGGGGATTTTCGAGGGAACTCCTTTTGTAAAAAACAGTTATCGGCGCAACATAATCCAAGTGTGGTAGAGAGAAAAATTGCAAAGGAAGTCAGCTTAGGGCGAGTGGCAGGGCCTTTTCATCGACCACCGGTGGCGGATTTCATCTGTTCCCCGTTAGGGGTTGTCCCGAAGAAAGACCCAGGGGAGTTTAGACTTATCCATAACCTGTCTGCTCCAAGGGGTTCCTCGGTGAACGAGGCCATTGACCCAGAAGTCTGTTCAGTACGGTACGCATCGTTCGATGAGGCCATGGCCATGTTGAATTGCCTGGGCCCTGGGGCGCTGATGGCGAAATCAGATATCGAATCGGCGTTCCAGTTGCTCCCGGTACCTCCGCAGGATCAGCGCTTGCTAGGTTTTGCATTTCAAGGAAGTTATTACATGGATAAATGCATGCCTATGGGTTGCTCCATTTCTTGTGCCTATTTTGAAATGTTCAGTTGTTTTTTAGAGTGGGCATTCACCGAGGCCACAGGGCATAGGCATGTTATGCACTATCTCGATGACTTTCTGTTCTTGGGAGCAGCCGGCGATACGAGATGTGCGCAGACGACTTCTGCATCCTCATGAGGGAGTTTAGAGTCCCACTGGCACCAGGTAAGACGGTTGGACCATCTACTTCACTGGAGTTTCTGGGAATTGAGCTCGATTCTGTGGAGGGATGTTTCCGTTTACCGATGGAAAAGGTGGCCAAGTTTAGGGCTTCCTTGATGCATTGCCTGGGTAAAGAGAAAGTGACCCTGCACCAGTTACAGCAAACAGTGGGTCAGCTTAACTTTGCTTTGAGGGTAATACCTATGGCCCGCCCCTTCTCACGCTCTATTGCACAAGCTATGGTCGGTCTCAAAGAGGGGCACCACCGTACGAGACTGTCGGCAGAGGTTCGCCAGGATATGCGCATTTGGTTGGCATTTCTGGCGGACTTCAACGGTCGAGTCGTGTGGAACAAGCCGCCTGTGTCGTCAGATGAACTAGGGCTGTGGACTGACTCGGCGGGGAGCGTGGGATTTGGCGCCATCTTAGGCAATCGATGGTCGGCGCAAAAATGGCCGGCCTGGTGGCACTCCAGCAGTCTCACAGGTAACATTGGGTTCTTGGAGTTATTCCCCATTTGGGTTGCTCTGATGGCATGGCCTGACAACTTCAGGGACCGCGCAGTGGTGTTTTGGTCTGATAATATGACTGTGGTCGAATGCATTAACCAACAGGCAGCACACTGCAAATGGATCTTGAGATCGTTGAAGGAAGTTGTGCTGCTTTGCATGAGACTGAATGTACAGTTTAGGGCGAAACATGTGCCAGGCGTACTGAACCATGCAGCTGATGCACTCTCTCGTTCACATATGCAGGCGTTCAGGGGTTATCTGCCTACAGCGGACCTAGTGGCGGCACCATTCCCCGAAGCACTATGGCTAATCGGTGCCCCGGACTACAAGACCTCGTGGCAGCAAGCTTAGCCCCCAGGACAAGGAAGCATACGAAGGAGCGTTTCGTTCCTATTGCACATTTTTGGGTTCAATAGGGAGTCAGAGCTGGGGTCAGGAGGAATCCTTCCTGGGGTTCCTGGTAGCGCTGCACAGAGAAGGCCGATCAGCGGCAACGGCCAGTAGGCATAGGGCGGCCATTTCATTCATGGCCCAGGTGCATGGCATAAGAGACCCAACGGATTCCTTTTTGGTTAAGAAGGCCCTTTGCGGCTGGCAGCGCCTCGAGGGTCGCAAGCAAGATGTGAGACGCCCTATTGGCTTACACAGATTGTCTCTGCTTTTAGCAAAGCTGGATGAGACGTGCTCCTCCCATTTCGAAGCAGTTCTGTTCCGGGCAGCTTTCGCATTAGCATTCCATGGGGCGATGCGGGTGAGCGAACTGGTCGCAAGAAATAAGAAAGACGTTGAGGGAGGCTTGTGCAGGGATCATGTCCAAATTAGGGGTGATTCGATGCTGTTCTCGATAGCCAGGTCCAAGACCGACCAGGGGGCTATGGGAGATAGTGTTGTCGTGCAGCGCGCGCGAGGGTCCCCCACGTGCCCAATAAAGTGTATAGAGGAATACTTGGCACTAAGGGCGGCTACATGGGGGGGAGTTTGCTGAGGCACAAGGAGGGCACCCCACTGACAAGGTTTCAGTTCCAGAGGGTGCTAGCACTGACAATCGCTGCTGCGGGCATGGACCCGTGCGATTTTGGGACCCACTCCTTTAGGATAGGGGCTGCTACTGAGGCTACAGCCAGGGGTCAGAGTGCGGAGGAAGTGAAACGATTGGGACGATGGTCCTCGAATTGCTTCAAAAGGTATGTGCGATTGCACATGTTGTAACGATCAATTGACATGCACTCACGCTTCTTGTCTTTTGTTTGGATTACAGTTTCGCGAGCCTGTCACGTGGGGCGGAATTTGCAGTCGACCCAGCACCAGGAGACCAGCGGTCAAGGATCACCGACTGGAGAGAGAGTGGTATGGGTCGTGGGCCACTCATATGTGAGGCGCGCCGGGGACGTATTCAAAGCAGGTGACGCGACTCGCGCAGCTGGGGAATACGGGTACAGAGTGGCCTTCCATGGGAAGGGCGGGCTCTGTTTTGACCAATTCGAGTCATTTGTTGAGGGTCTCTTAGGACGGCAAAGGTCACCGCCATCTGTAGTCATAGTACACCTGGGGGGCAATGACTTGGTGGCATTGGGTAGACGAGTGTTGTTTGAACAAGTTTTGTCTGCTGTTAGCTGGTTGGCAAAAAGAATCCCGGGGTGCACGATTGCCTGGTCCCACATGATTCCCAGGAAGGTATGGCGGGGGGCCTTTCGGTGTCAGCACTGAACCATTCAGTGAAGAGGATGAACAATAAAATTGGTAGATTGTTTCGCTCTGCGCAGTTGCATAGCATTCCTCATGTGTGTATTCGAGGTGATCACATGTATCTGAATGATGGGGTTCACCTGTCCCGGGAGGGGAATGATTTACTCATAGGAGACTTCATAGCATGGCTAAGGGGTTTGAGGAAGCATGACCTTTAGGAGGAGTTGGGGGGGCCGGATAGTCGGTCAACTATCCGGCCTGTGGCGGTAAGGTCATGATCGGTGAGCAGTAATTTCAAGGTCCCTAGAGGGGGGCGCCACCCAGAATGGATGGGAGCGCCCGGGGGGAGGCGGCCATTGGCCCCTCCCACGGGGAGGCGGCACCCACTAAGGATGGGTCGCCTAAGGGGAGACGGCCATAGGCCCCTCCCAGGGGAGGAGGCGGCTATATGCCCCTCCTACTAATTTCCCGGGGGCAGGATATCCGCGACGGCGGATAGAGAGTGTGGGGATGGGGGGGAGTCCACGCTGTCCTTCCTCACACGGGAACTCGGACGACCTTTAAGATGGCGTCGAGTGGAAAGGGGGCCCCCACCACGAAAAGGGAAATTACAGTTGGCAATGAGGGTAGAGTCCTCTGCGCATGCGCCACTCACACCGTGAGGGCGAGACTATTGGTAGTAGGGATCTGACACCGGTTAAGACCTTGCCGTTGGCCCTTAATGCTAGGATGTACAATTTTAATTTAGAAATGTATGCATTTGCAGGATGTTAGACTTGGCTAGGAAACCTTTGTATTAGAGATCTGTTAAGGTTAGCCAAAGAACATGTCTTCATCGAAATGTAATAAATGTAAAATTGTACATGATTATGAAACTTTTATTTAACGTTTTAAATTTTGTTTCATATTTTAATAAATACGGCCGGGAGGGTGACTCCCTCCCGCCTTCCAAAAGTTCAAGCCTGCGTCCGACTTCCCATCTTTGGGGATTGTGTTGGGAGGGGGTGATGGGCATCCCGGCCATATGAGCAACAGGGCGCTGTGGGCGCCCCCTAGCACAGCAGGAAAATTACCCCAGCAGACAAGGGATAAATAGCAATTTCAATCTACACAGAATTGCATTCTTGTGTGGCACGGTGGGAGTACATATGGGGTCCAGGCCCATCAGGGGCATCGACGTTTCGCCCCGACTTATGGCCTTGAGGATAGTTTGAGCCTCAGCCTTGGGGGTCTTCTTCAGGACAAGGGTGGGGGGGGGGGAAATGGGTGCAACCCAGGTCAAGATGAGGCTTAGTCACACCCGCTGTGAAGTGCTGGATGGGGATGCCTTGAATTAAGCGATGTTGAGGTCCAAACATGAAGTGTGACAGTCCCAATAATCCCACCGGTAATTGCAAGTGGACACAGGCTGTGTGCAGCTACATCGGTATGATTCTGAGATGAATGTTGTAAAGCCACCGAAAAATCTTATTCATTTAGTGAGTTATTTTGCAGCTCCGTAAGACGCTCCGTGTACGACCGAGTTCCGCCTCGCCGGTTGAGTACTCCAGGACCCCTTATGTACCCCCACCGTGCCACAAGGGAATGTAATTCTGTGTAGATTGAAATTGTTATTAATTGAGTTTGCTTACTATGAATGTGACTAGGCCCAAAAAGGACAGTGATTTACAACCAGTCCCCCCTCTTTTTGAATGTGCAAAGTTTTTTACTTCTATGTGTAATGACCGGTTTCTCGGACCAGATAGGACCTGCTCACCAGAGCACCACCAACCCGGCCAAAACGTAACCACCTCCCTCCTTAGGACGTATTTACAATGGGTATGTATATGTTTTGTACCTAAGGATGGGGAATTAGCAATATACATGAATAGGTTTTCTACAATATCCCACTCATACCGGTTAGTCTTGCGGCGACTTAGGCCCAGACTAGTCTACCCTAGGGCCGTTCTGATTAGTTACCATTACACACTGACCACAGTCAGTGCTCGCTCGGCACCTCCGCAATCCTGCGTGCCTACACACCAGTGTCCTTCCTGGTGTTCTCTCACTCACAACCCGGTCCACAATCCGGCGGACCTAAGCACCAGTCTCCTCCCTGGTGTTCTCTCACTCACAACCCGGTCCACAATCCGGCGGACCTAAGCACCAGTCTCCCGCCTGGTATTCTCATTAACGCCGCTTACCAACGAAGACCACTTTCCTATGGATACCCTTGGAATGAATCTTTCATTGGCTACTCGGGATATGATACTCCAATATGATGAATTATACAACAACTTACCAAATTAGAGAATGTGCGATCTATTCTTTACCCTAAGGGGCCCCTCTCTCCCTCATTGCTCAGTCACTACTTACCAGACCGGGAATTACATCCGTTCATGAAAACAATGCCTAACTAGAAGAGCAGTTTACCCTGATTGAACAAGAATACGAGGCACATGCCGGTTCACTAAGAACTGGGGTATCTTTATTACAATAATCATAAAAAGAACAATACAATACTATGACATATATCCTGCAAAGGAAAGTGAAAGGTTAGAAGGTGCACACTATAGAATATGGGCAGATATCACCTTATTAACACGAAGTCGGGGTTCGGCAGTCATCTAGGTTCCCTTCTCGTCTGTGCCTTGGCTCGTCTTAAAGTCACACCCGGGCAGTCACGGCACCGCTATGCTCTGTCTTCTCTGCTTCCCTCCAAGTCACTGGAACCTTCCTTTCATTAGCTGCTTTCTCTCTGGCTGTTCTGCACTACTCCTCTCTCCTCTCAATCACGGACCATCTCCACTTCTCGGCTTCGATCTTATAATTTAGTTTCAGCCACTCTGGTATTCGTTCTTCTGATTAACTGCTTCATTCGAAATGCTCCGATCGTAGGGGTCAAAGCTCGCCAGCTGCTCCAACTTAAATAACTTCAATCTTTCTAAGAGAGTATCAGCTTCTCGATCTTTCTCGGACTTCAAAATGGCGACTGTCTGCCCTGAAATAATTAATATTTACAACAAGGGGTGGTGAGGGACAGAGTCTCTGAATTAAGCAGAAAGCTCTCACCCAGTCAAGAGATCAGGGCTAGATCCAACACCGTTTTTTAGCTCACTGCACCATCCCAGTTTCAGAACCTGGCTGTATGCAAATTGGTCTGTTCCTGTCCCAGTGCATGATGGGAACAGGGCAAACCAAACTACAGAAGCCAATTCTTACACTGGGAAGGAAACAAGCTCCCGGGGACCGGTTTCTGGCATTACAGCCGTCTTCGGCCCGGTTTGCTTGAATCCTGATGGTGCAATGAGCAAGGGTCTCACATCTGAGAATACCCTTCCACGCTTAGGGTGGACAAAAATATTTACAACAAGGGGTGGTGAGGGACAGAGTCTCTGAATTAAGCAGAAAGCTCTCACCCAGTCAAGAGATCAGGGCTAGATCCAACACCGTTTTTTAGCTCACTGCACCATCCCAGTTTCAGAACCTGGCTGTATGCAAATTAGTCTGTTCCTGTCCCAGTGCATGATGGGAACAGGGCAAACCAAACTACAGAAGCCAATTCTTACACTGGGAAGGAAACAAGCTCCCGGGGACCGGTTTCTGGCATTACAGCCGTCTTCGGCCCGGTTTGCTTGAATCCTGATGGTGCAATGAGCAAGGGTCTCACATCTGAGAATACCCTTCCACGCTTAGGGTGGACAAAAATATAGCCAGGTTCTGAGCTGGGATGGGGCAGTGAGATAAATAACGGTGATGGATCAAGCCCTGATCTTTGGACTGGGTAAGAGTGGTCTGCTCAATTCAGACACTCTGTTCATCACCACCCCCTTTTGTAAATCGATTTTGGTCACTATAGGTGTGGCAGGGTATACTCAGACATGAGTCCCTTTCTCACTGCTCCATCAGGATTCAAGCAAGCCGGGCCGAAGACGGCTGGAATGCCAGAAACCGGTCCCCGGTAGCTTGTCTCCTTTCTGGTAAAGAATTGGCTTGGTAGTTTAGTCTGCCCTGTTCCCATGATGCACTGGGCCAGGGACAGACTGATTTGCATATAGCCAGGTTCTGAGCTGGGATGGGGCAGTGAGATAAATAACGGTGATGGATAAAGCCCTGATCTTTGGACTGGGTAAGAGTGGTCTGCTCAATTCAGACACTCTGTTCATCACCACCCCCTTTTGTAAATCGATTTTGGCCACTATAGGTGTGGCAGGGTATACTCAGACATGAGTCCCTTTCTCACTGCTCCATCAGGATTCAAGCAAGCCGGGCCGAAGACGGCTGAAATGCCAGAAACCGGTCCCCGGTAGCTTGTCTCCTTTCTGGTAAAGAATTGGCTTGGTAGTTTAGTCTGCCCTGTTCCCATGATGCACTGGGCCAGGGACAGACTGATTTGCATATAGCCAGGTTCTGAGCTGGGATGGGGCAGTGAGATAAATAACGGTGATGGATCAAGCCCTGATCTTTGGACTGGGTAAGAGTGGTCTGCTCAATTCAGACACTCTGTTCATCACCACCCCCTTTTGTAAATCGATTTTGGCCACTATAGGTGTGGCAGGGTATACTCAGACATGAGTCCCTTTCTCACTGCTCCATCAGGATTCAAGCAAGCCGGGCCGAAGACGGCTGAAATGCCAGAAACCGGTCCCCGGTAGCTTGTCTCCTTTCTGGTAAAGAATTGGCTTGGTAGTTTAGTCTGCCCTGTTCCCATGATGCACTGGGCCAGGGACAGACTGATTTGCATATAGCCAGGTTCTGAGCTGGGATGGGGCAGTGAGATAAATAACGGTGATGGATCAAGCCCTGATCTTTGGACTGGGTAAGAGTGGTCTGCTCAATTCAGACACTCTGTTCATCACCACCCCCTTTTGTAAATCGATTTTGGCCACTATAGGTGTGGCAGGGTATACTCAGACATGAGTCCCTTTCTCACTGCTCCATCAGGATTCAAGCAAGCCGGGCCGAAGACGGCTGAAATGCCAGAAACCGGTCCCCGGTAGCTTGTCTACTTTCTGGTAAAGAATTGGCTTGGTAGTTTAGTCTGCCCTGTTCCCATGATGCACTGGGCCAGGGACAGACTGATTTGCATATAGCCAGGTTCTGAGCTGGGATGGGGCAGTGAGATAAATAACGGTGATGGATCAAGCCCTGATCTTTGGACTGGGTAAGAGTGGTCTGCTCAATTCAGACACTCTGTTCATCACCACCCCCTTTTGTAAACTGAAATAATTAATAGCATTGATGCTAACGGCTAGCTGCCGCCTACAGACTGACTGACTCACTGCCTCATGCTCTCGCTAATATGGAAGCTTGTCCTTTCATGGAAAGTTACGGCCTGTAACCTGCCGCCCACCAAATTCTTGTACCTCCCCGTACCAAGGACATGTTCCCAGCCGGCCGGCCTGATGTTGTGTCTTCGGAGTGGAGAAAAATACAGTCTTTCGATAAGGGCCAGCCTGAGCCGGTTCTCTCCAAGCGAACAACACTTCGAAACTAAAACATTACACTTGACCTAAAAGCATCTCAAGATGCCGGGGCAGAAAGCAAGATGGAGTCTCTCCCGTTTGAGGCCTACAAGGCCCGAAATAAGCATAACTCCATAGAAGGTATACTAACACTCTTGCAAAAGGACGGATTATCACTAATACTAATAAATCTATCCCCTAACATAAGTTTATAAACCCTGATCTAAGGAAAAGGGTACGAAAGTGCATTACTGTGCCTTATGAATAGGCCCTGTCTATAGTTCTAATCCTTGCACTAGAATGATAATAGACTAGAGTCACTTCCAATCATCCTCATTCAAAAGGAGGGCCGAAAAAGTCGTTCAGAACACTTCACCCTTGACTTTAGTCTATTAATCATTCGCTATACGGAACTAACATCTGTGGAAGAATAATAGGAAACAAAACTAACTGATCTATTCCTCATGCCGAATCTACAGTATTGGAGTAGGGAAGGAATGCACTGAATAAAGCAGCAAATAGCTACTAAAACACTAATAGTAATCACAATACCCCCTAATGTCTGTCGTAGGGAATGTAAGTCAGGTATCCAATTGAAGAGCCAGTCAAACCAACCCTGATCAATGTGTTTTCTAACCTCTTCAGTCAAGTCATGAAGTTTGTCAATATGAGCCTGAATGGATTTAGTGTGGTCGGACAGATTAAAACAACAAAGACCTTCGAAATCAGAACAATCATGTCCATGTTTTAGCAAAAGGTAATCAATAGCCGCACGATTTTGCAAGATAGCTTGGCGTTCACTCTGGGCATCTAATAACATATCCGATAAAATTGTAGAAGTCTGATTAATTGATTTGACCATCCAACAGGCCATTTTCCCGATGGACTTGGCGTTGTAAACAGCCAATGCTGGGACACCAATAATGGAAATAGCCAAACTAAGATATTCGGACTTGGAATAAAGATGTAGAGAAGAATCACAGTACTCATGTAATATCATAGCATCACAAACTATACGGGAATAGGTATTAGGATGTGAGGAAAACATTAACAAACTCAATCTAGTGATGGCACATGGGCCTCCGGAAATATTTGCGGGAATATAGGGCCAAGAAGTATTGCCACATGAAAACAACCAACCAGAAGGTGGCAACATTGAACGGTAGTGGCTAGGAGCAACTACTATGCTTTTACAAGTCATGTTATTTTTAACAGAAGTACATGATTTCGGAGGTCTCCGGGAGCACAAAGTGCGTTCATGAGTCGAAAAAGTGGTTGATGCTTTGAGTTTCAACTTTACACATTCAGTAATTGCATTAGGATCACAAGTAAGAAGGAAACACAAGTCACCCTGGGTGATATTATAGGTGGTAATTTGAGATTGAATTGGGGGCATTGAATCTGAAAGGATAGTACATAAGGGACAATATTCATGCGCTGCAGAATCGCCTAAAATGATATTGGGTCGGGCATTGGATATATTAAAGATATGCTTTAGAGTCTCTAGGGAGGCGGGGACAGCAACCAAACAGGTCGCTAGAATGTCAGTCACTGAGCACATCGGTGTCAAGCAAAAATGAGGGGAATTGGTAACTCGTTTAGCTAAAGTTGTCCAAAAGTTCGATGATGAATCCCACGCAGCGAAGGAATGCGGTACTCGGGTTCTCCAATCAACCAAAGTCCGTGGGTTCTCTCCTCTCCCGACGTAGCAGACCAAAAGGAGTCCAACGCCGGCACATCCTGCAGCAGCAGTCCAGAGAATGATCTGAAAGAAAATCAAATACAGGCATTATTCATTCTCGTAAGTAACATTTGTCAGCTGGGACAGCTTCCCAGCTATCTTTCCCTGGTCTCATAACAAGGATCGTATTATCATGACCAGTTGCAATAACTTCAGCTTGTTCAGGGGGATTTTTAGGCGATTGCACTCATATTCTCGCTCCAGGGTTATCAGTAGAGCCAAAGACTTTCCGGTCTCGCACAGTTAGCAACGTTGGGGCAGTGCCTTTCTGAATCTCACCACTGAAAACAGGCATGATTAGCAATTGAGCAACTCGGTCAGTCTTTTGAATCGATAAATCAACCTCACTGCTATTCAGCAGGAGAACCTTAATCTCTCCCTGATAATCACTGTCAATAACTCCTCCGAGTACTTGAATGCCTTTTAAAGCCAGGCCCGATCTAGGGGCAATCAGTCCAAAATTTCCGATTGGTATACAGACACCAACACCGGTTTCAAGAATGGCTCGATTTTTACTCTTAATTACAGTGTCATTCATTGCATGCAGATCCAAGCCTGCGGAACCTGGGGTTGCCCTGCATGGAGCCAGGGCTCCGGGGGAAATTTCCCAGTACATTACAGTATTTCCAATGGTGTTGGGTTTCGCATCAATACTTGGGGGAAACAAACGCATTAAAGGGGATTCAGCATTCAAAAAGGGACGATTGTTCAGAATTAATAATGCTTGAAACAAATAATCTCTCCAATTTTTATACTTGTTGTCAGTCAATTTTCGCAATTGTTCTTTAAGCAAACCATTCATTCTTTCAATAAGGCCTGATGCCTGTGGATAATATGGTATATGAAACACCCACTCAATATTATTTTCCACACAAAATTCCTGTACCAATCTTCCACGAAAGTGGGATGCATTGTCAAATTGAATTTGAAATGGGACGCCATAATAAAGTATAATCAATTCCAATGTTTTAATGGTATTCACTTGGGTAGCTTGTTTGCAAGGAAAGGCCACTAAAAGGCCCCTGTAAGTATCAACAATCGTACAAACATATTGGCAATTTTTGCTCATAGGTAGCGGACCAATATAATCAATCTGCCAAATTTGAGCGGGCAATTTTCCTCGATGTAAATGACCTTTAACAATTTGGGGTACTGTTCATTGTCTAGAATGTTGACAGATGGGACAATGCAAAATGGTATCTTTAATGTAATTTAAAGGAATATAAATTCCTCGATCGGCAGCCCACCTGCTAGTGGCTTTCTCTCTAAAATGTCCTGCTTTCTGGTGGGCCCATTTCGCCAATCCCGCCAAATCAGAATCTTGCATGTCCACCACTGCCTCAGCAATTTTAGATTTCTCATGTGCAATGTTATGAAAGAATTTGTCAAGGGAGTCTATTGGGGTATGAGCATCCACATGAAAGATTGTCACAGTACTCTGTGGGAGCATTTCCAAAATTTCTTGCCATAATTCTTTTCCTCACAGTTCTTTTGAATGCAATTCCCAATTATGAGAATGCCAAGTTGGTAACCAAACCGCCAGCCCATTAGCAGTAGACCAGGAATCAGTAAAAATATGACATGTGCCAGGCAATTCCTGCTTCAAAACTTGGTAAACTGCATATAATTCAGCGAATTGACTACTTTTACCTTCACCGGTTGTACTCAACAATCTCTGTGTGATCGGGTTATAGGACACTGCCTTCCAATGCCGCTTCTCTCCTAGGAACCTTGCTGAACCATCCGTAAACCACACATGTTTTCTGTCCTCCACGGACAAATCATCAAATGGCTTACCCCACTTAACAGGAGATTCCTGCACTACAGGTACAGAGCCATCACTTCCAGTCTCAATCGATGGCGCCTGCGCCACTTGCTCATGTAAAGATGCTACACCTTTCGGACCCACACGTGCCCTGTCTTGAATGTACCATTTCCACTTAATCACACTTGCCTCTTGAGCATGTCCAATTCTATGAGTTTTTGGCGAACTCAAAACCCACTGCATGATAGGAATTTCAGGTCTTAAAATCACATCATGACCCAAAGTCAATTGCTCGGTATCCACCAGAGCCAAATAGCACGCAAGCAACTGTTTCTCAAAAGGTGTATAACGCTCACCAGCCTCAGGTAACTTTTTGGTCCAAAAACCTAATGGTACTTTTTGTCTGCCTTGTTTCTGCCACAGACTCCAATTTGCATAAAGACCTTGCACGGACACATTTAAATCCACATCACCCTCGCACACAGGCCACAAATCCAAAGCATACTGAATCGCTTCTTTTGCCAGATTAAACGCATTTTGCTGTGGTTCATTCCATTCAAACACATTCTTTTTACGAGTGACTCGATACAAAGGGGCTAATATTTGACTCAAGTTTGGAATATGCTGACGCCAAAAACCAAACAGGCCGATGAAGCTCTGGGCTTCTTTCCAATTTCTTGGGACTGCAAAGTCTAAAACTTTTTGTTTAACCTGCGGGATCACCTCTCTATGACCTTCATGCCAATTGATGCCTAAAAACTTTACACTTTGGGATGGACCTTGTAATTTATCGGGATTAATTTCCCAACCTTTTTCACGTAAGCACTCAAGGATTTGATCTAATTGGGTTTGAACTTGATCTTGTGTTTCACCTTGAATCAAAATGTCGTCAATATAATGGCATACCTGAATTTGCGGGTGTACAGTTACTTCAGACAAATGTTCCGCCACCAGCCGGTGACAGATCGTAGGACTGTGTACATAGCCTTGAGGAAGACTTCTAAACGTCATTTGACATCCATGCCAAGTAAAACTGAATTGTTCCTGACACTCGGGGGCAATCGGAATTGAAAAGAAAGCATTAGCAATATCAATGGATGCATACCATGTACCTGGATGCTTTTGGATTCTTTCAATTAAAGTAATGATATCCGGTACTGCAACAGTCAAAGGAGGTGTATGTTTGTTCAGCTCGCGATAATCAACAGTCATGCGCCAAGAATTATCACTCTTGCGCACAGGCCAAACGGGATTATTCCAAGCAGAAGTAACCGGAGTTATAACTCCTGCATCAACTAAATCCTGAATAGTGGCACTAATTTCTTCATGGCCCCCCGGAATACGATATTGCTTCTGTGAAACAACTTTTGTAGCCTGAGGGATTTTTATGGGGGGCATCCGTAAATGACCAACCCGTACGGGTCTGGACGATATATAATGTTTAGTTCCAAATTGATAACAGCCGTCATCTAAATGCAAAGTCATTCCTTTTAAAATGTCAATTCCGATTATATATTCCAAAAGTGGTACAACCAATACAGAATATTCTTTTCGGGGAATCCTGCCTATTTTCATTTCAAGTGTAGTTTGCACTGCGGGAGTTTCCTTTCCACCTAAACCAGTAATTGTGAAAAATTGGCCTTTGAATTTCTTTGATTTCCCATGAATAAGAGTGGCCTCCGCTCCTGTATCTACCAATGCTTGGGCCCTTTGGATATTACGATGTTTCCAAAAAATTTCAATATCTACATAGGGTCTATTGTCTTTGTGAGCCCACCTGCGTACTGGAGCTTGACCTATTTCCTAGTTGTTCTTACTGCGTTCCGTCAACCAGGACAAATCAGGATAAATACTCTCATGTTTTTTGGGTATCAAAACATCCTGCTCATATCCATCTCCGTTACGAAATGGATTCCTGTCATGGTACTGTGAGTTTCGATCGGACAGTCTGTATCGATCCTCCCTTCTCCTCAACTCAGGGGACTGATCCCTTTCATCTCTATATCTGTTGTAGACACGATCATCTCTCCCCCTTTCTCTTTCCCCCTCTTGCCCCCTCTCTTGTTCACGGCGAGGGGACACATCACGCTCACGCCGTCAATCACCACGACGATCAAAATCATCATGTCGCCTCTCATCCCCACTGTCATCAGAATATCCACGATCACAATCATTCTTTCGCACACGACGGGCACCCTCCTTCCGATCCAAACCACGCTTGCGAAACATGTCCCATAAGCGATTATTAGGTTCACCGTCAATGTCCTCCTTTTTCACACCATCAGCCAACAGCGCAAGAAACATATCACGTCTAGAGAATTTATAGTGTCCAGCAGTACGACCCTCCGGTCGAGATTGTCTCTCAGGTTTAAACCAGTCACCCAACTCACCAAGCTGACGGACAGATTCAAGCACCATCGACAAAGCATTGCCAGTTTGATTGATCAACAAAGTCATCATAACCTGCTTATAAGCAACAGGGGAAGAACTGATAATGCGATTCCGCACAGAAGATGTCAATAAACCATCCAACAACCTGTCAGCAGTACTGAGAAAAATCGCAGTTTTCATCACCTCCTCTTTCAATCGCTGCGCCGCATCGCGTAGAGTGTACCACGGCTTGTCATTGACAGGCCAGTCAGATTCAGTAGGATATTTATGGTTACAGCCATCAGTTGCCAACTGGAGTAGACTAGTTTGACCGGCACCATTAAAATTCCGAAAATGATCTTGTACAGTAGAATCGGAACTCAAAGAGCAAAATTTCAAGGCATCTCCTGCATCTAACATGATACCTGCAGCGCCCAATTCATAAAGGCGCACCATCCACGAAAGCAAAGCCTCACCAGGCCGTTGTCGAAATCGTTGCAAAATGTCACTAACTTCCTGTTGAGTAAAGTCTTCCAAGCTATCCAAAGGAACACCATTTGGATTACCAGGAGCCTGTTGTAATTTACGTAGAAAACCCGGGTGCGCAGAAACCTCCGGACGAGCATCCGAAGACGCCCGATCCATAGATTTAGAGGAACAATCAGGACGAGAAACGTCATCAGAACGGGAAAAGCGACCACAGTCGCCAGAATCATCATTTGTATCACAAGAAGTAGACCTACAGTTACGTCCGGAGCGATAAGACTCGCGCCTATCAGACTCCTCAGCCGAGGAACCAGAATCATTCGAGTCCCAGATATTACCATCCCATTCATCGGGGTTCCAATCCAGTCCAGCTTTCGCCACGACCAGACGCACTTTCCGTTTAGAAACACGACCGCAACAGTGTCTATACTTATAGTTCGCAATGCGAACAGCAGCCCTTTCGGCAATAGTCTGATAAGTGTCAAGTTTATCTGCAAGTAATTTATTTTGACATCGCAAAAGAGTATGCGCATTTTGCACCTCAACAAACTTTTCCTCCACATCCACAAAACGTTGCTGTAATTTCACAAATTTCTCATGAAGAATTCTGTATGCAGTCAAAACAATCCAACCTCTGCATCCTAAAATAGGAAGCTCCTCACCCTTCACTACTGGCACTTTCTGCAAGCAAGAAACCACAATAGCCGGCTCCGCCAGCTCCAAACAAGAAGTCCAATTCTCACTCAAACCAGTAGAGTCGGCTCACTCACGGGCCAAGGCCCTGTAAGGCGTAGATTCCCAGCCGGGAATTTCAAGAGGCAATTTAAAAGTAGATTTCGATTTGCGTGAAAACATTTTGACACACCAAAAAGATATATACAATTATAAACAAGAAATATACAAAATAAACCACGTACGAGCCGAGCGCAAACCAACAAGATGAAAGCAATACAGCGCACACAGGCTTCGTAAACAGTTCGTGATGCCAGATGTAATGACCGGTTTCTCAGACCAGATAGGACCAGCTCACCAGAGCACCACCAACCCGGCCAAAACGTAACCACCTCCCTCCTTAGGACGTATTTACAATGGGTATGTATATGTTTTGTACCTAAGGATGGGGAATTAGCAATATACATGCATAGGTTTTCTACAATATCCCACTCGTACCGGTTAGTCTTGCGGCGACTTAGGCCCAGACTAGTCTACCCTAGGGCAGTTCTGATTAGTTACCATTACACACTGACCACAGTCAGTGCTCGCTCGGCACCTCCGCAATCCTGCGTGCCTACACACCAGTGTCCTCCATGGTGTTCTCTCACTCACAACCCGGTCCACAATCCGGCAGACCTAAGCACCAGTCTCCTCCCTGGTGTTCTCTCACTCACAACCCGGTCCACAATCCGGCGGACCTAAGCACCAGTCTCCCGCCTGGTGTTCTCATTAACGCCGCTTACCAACGACGACCACTTTCCTATGGATACCCTTGGAATGAATCTCTCATTGGCTACTCGGGATATGATACTCCAATATGATGAATTATACAACAACTTACCAAATTAGAGAATGTGCGATCTATTCTTTACCCTAAGGGGCCCCTCTCTCCCTCATTGCTCAGTCACTACTTACCAGACCAGGAATTACATCCGTTCATGAAAACAATGCCTAACTAGAAGAGCAGTTTACCCTGATTGAACAAGAATACGAGGCACATGCCGGTTCACTAAGAACTGGGGTATCTTTATTACAATAATCATAAAAAGAACAATACAATACTATGACATATATCCTGCAAAGGAAAGTGAAAGGTTAGAATGTGCACACTATAGAATATGGGCAGATATCACCTTATTAACACAAAGTCGGGGTTCGGCAGTCATCTAGGTTCCCTTCTCGTCTGTGCCTTGGCTCGTCTTAAAGTCACACCTTGGCAGTCACCTATACACGTCTGCACCGCTATGCTCTGTCTTCTCTGCTTCCCTCCAAGTCACTGGAACCTTCCTTTCATTAGCTGCTTTCTCTCTGGCTGTTCTGCACTACTCCTCTATCCTCTCAATCACGGACCATCTCCACTTCTCGGCTTCGATCTTATAATTTAGTTTCAGCCACTCTGGTATTCGTTCTTCTGATTAACTGCTTCATTCGAAATGCTCTGATCATAGGGGTCAAAGCTCGCCAGCTGCTCCAACTAAAATAACTTCAATCTTTCTAAGAGAGAATCAGCTGCTCAATCTTTCTCAGACTTCAAAATGGCGACTGTCTGCCCTGAAATAATTAATAGCATTGATGCTAACGGCTAGCTGCCGCCTACAGACTGACTGACTCACTGACTCATGCTCTCGCTAATATGGAAGCTTGTTCTTTCATGGAAAGTTACGGCCAGAAACCTGCCGCCCACCAAATTCTTGTACCTCCCCGTACCAAGGACACGTTCCTAGCCGGCCGGCCTGATGTTGTGTCTTCGGAGTGGAGAAAAATACAGTCTTTCGATAAGGGCCAGCCTGAGCGTTTTTTTCCAAGCGAACAACACTTCGAAACTAAAACATTACACTTGACCTAAAAGCATCTCAAGATGCCGGGGCAGAAAGCAAGATGGAGTCTCTCCCGTTTGAGGCCTACAAGGCCCGAAATAAGCATAACTCCATAGAAGGTATACTAACACTCTTGCAAAAGGGCGGATTATCACTAATACTAATGAATCTGTCCCCTAACATACGTTTATAAGCCCTGATCTAAGGAAAAGGGTACGAAAGTGCATTACTGTGCCTTATGAATAGGCCCTGTCTATAGTTCTAATCCCTGCACTAGAATGATAATAGACTAGAGTCACTTCCAATCATCCTCCCTCAAAGGAGGGCCGAAAAAGTTGGTCAGAACACTATGTCACAAACTGGATCTCCTTTTCACCACCTTACACTTGAGCCCTATTCCTCCATGCACGTTCCCTCTGGACAACCTCCTTTGAAAATTCTGTACCGTCGAATTCCTTTTGACCTTCTCTCACCAGTTAACATGAAAATAAAATGCATGGTGAATGAGACTATTGTTTGGTTGCACTTTGTTATTTATGTTTGAATAACGTATTAAGTATTGTGAGCTTAATAATCATTTCTCTTCATGAATCTCTTGAATTTATTTACTGAATGCACTAAATAGGAATCTTTGATTTAAATCCGGTATGATTAAGGTCTAGGACCATTGTTTTTGTATCGCTCTGTTGCCTCTGGCTGTACCTCACTTGCTTCTTTCTGTTTTTCCCATGCTTATTTCAGCACTTCTCTTGCTTCTTTCTGCACCTCTTTTGCCTCTTTCTGTACCCCTCTTGATTCTTCCTGCACATCTCTTGATTCTTTCTGAACCCCACTTTCCTCTTTCTGCACATTTCTTGCCCCTTTCTGCACTTCTATTTTGTCTTTCTACACTCCTCTTGCCATTTTCTGCACTTCCCTTGCTCCTTACTGCACCACTCATGCCTTTTTCCCACCCTTTTTTCCCCTTTGAGCAGCTCTCTTGCCTCTTTCTGTACTCTTTCTGTACCTCTCTTGCCTCATTCTGCCCGCCTCCATCCTTTTCCTGCACCTGTCTTGCCAGTTTCTGTACCCCTCTTGCCTCTTTCCTGCTGTGCCCCTCTTGCTTCTTTCTGTACCTATCTTGCTTCTTTCTATACCCTCTTTCCACTTTCTTCACCATTCTTCCTTTTCATGCACCTCTCTTGCCTCTTTATGCACCTCTATTGCCTCTTTCTTCAGTTCTCATTTCTCTGTCTGCACCTATTTTGTCTTCTTTCTGCACCCTTCTTGCCTCTCTGTACCTGTGTTGCTTCAGTCTGTATGTCTATTGCTTCTTTCTGTACCTCTCTTGCAAATTTCTGCATCCCTCTTGCCTCATTTTGCACCCCTCTTCCCTCTTTCTGCAGCTATGTTGCCTCTGTCGCCCTGTTCCCTCTTTCTGCACCTCTTTTGCCTGTTTCTGCAACTCTGTTGCCTCTTTTTGTGTGTTCTCTTGCCTCCTTCTGTACATCAGTTGCTTCTGTCGGCACTTCTTTAGTCTTTTTCTGCACCCCTATTACCTCTTTCTGCACCCCAATTGCTTATTACTGCACTTTTCTTGCTTCTTTATGTACCTCTCTTCCTTCATTCTGCACTCTTCTTGCCTCTTTCTGCACCCCTTTTACCTCTTTCTGCACCTATTTTGCCTGTTTCTGCACCTCTCTTGCTTATTTATGCTCTTCCCTTGAATCTTTCTGCACCTATTTTGCTTCTTTCTGCACTTCTCTTGCTTCTCTCTGCATTTCTCTTGCCGCTGTCTGCACCTCTATTGGCTCTTTCTACAGTTCTATTGCCTCTTTCTGCACCCCTGTTGCTTCAATCTGCTCTTCTCTTGCTTCTTCCTAGACCTGTCTAGCTTCTTCTGCACCGCTCTTGCCTCTTTCGGGACCCTTTTCCCTCTCTGTGCACCTCTCTTCTCTCTTTCTGCACCACTCTTGCCTCTTTCTGCACCCTTTACCCTCTCTGTGCACCTCTCTTCTCTCTTCTGCACCACTCTTGCCTCTTTCTGCACCTCTTGTGCTTCTTTCAGCACTTCTAATGCCTTTTTATGCACCTCTCCTCCCTCTTTCTGCACCTCTAGAACTTTTGCAAGAGAAATATAAAAAACATTCATTGAAAGACGCCAGGCGAACTAGAACTATGCTCACTATACCCTTCACATATTTACACATTGTTTAATCACACATTTCAAGAAAGGTCGGCTTTCAGTTTGTACAAAACAAAACATCCTCTTGTAGATGAAAAGCGACATTACCACATTGTTAGCCTTCCAAATCAGGAACCTGTGAATAATTTTACACATTCTCCAGCTGCAAACCATTTCCAATAACGAACTGCTCACTAGATGCAAGCTAGAGAGGATACAGCCCCATCATTATTAGAAAAATGTGGAGATGGATAAGACACACCATGAGAAGAGAACAAGACCAGCTCTTCATGGCCTCTTCAGGCCAAAGAACACCTGGAGGCAACTATGGAAGCTGAACTGAAGACTGAACCACATCCAGGTACCCATACAGAAACCCATGCAACACAAACCAGACGCAGAGTTCCTTCATTGAAGCCCTTCATGCCAGCTGGCATAATGAGCAGTATAGGTATTCTCACTCAAACTCCTCGGAGATTCTGAAGCAAAAATGTCATGCTCCAGAATTTGTAGGATTTCTCTTATGAGAAGTCACTCCTTAGAAACAACATAGTGTTATCACCAAGACTAAAAATGTCTCCCTTGTTTAAGAATGTCTAGTAAAGAATAGTCCCAGAATGCATAAATAGACCAGGTCTTAGTTTTACATAAGAAATATGGCATGGGGTATATTTTGTTGAAATGAGCAACTTCTGCTGGGTCTCAAATTTACTATTCCGAACACAATAGTCTAGGACCAAGATTTAACAAGGATTTGCATTGGGGTTGCATTACTTTTTTAATACAGACCTGATGTAAAATCTTTTTGGGGATTTACAAACCAATGCAAATTGTTACCTGCACTGGTTTGTAAGAAAAAGTTTCTGCTTTGCATTACTTGGCATCAAAGGGCTGTTACGTGGGTGGTACATGGGAAATTCCACTCAACCACTCATGTTTTTTTTTTGTAGCAAAAGTAAGACATACAATACATAAATACTTTAGAAATGCTAACAATACATAACTCACAGGAATCAAATATTGCTTACTAATATCTTGCCATATCTGACTAATGTCCTTAAGTACCTTGAACTTCACTCACTTGCAGTAGTTAGGTCTACGGACCCCCGGGACCACGCGCACAGTTCAGCGAAGACATCACAGACTTCATCAGCCCTCACGCCCTCCCCTCCGCTGACTACATCCTCCTCGGGGACCTCAACTTCCACCTGGAGAACAACATCGATAGCAACACCACCGCCCTGCTGGACAACCTCGCCAACCTCGGACTCAAGCAACTGGTCTACTCCCCCACCCACTACGCCGGCCACACACTCGACCCTCTCTTCTCATCCAGCAAGCACGTCACCTTCAGCCACTGCACCGAACTCCACCGGACTGACCACAGCTGCGTCCACTTCAGCTTCAAAAAGAACACGGTCCACCACCACCCGAAGCAGGTTCCCCACAGAAACTGGAGCAAGATCACCGTCGACCAGCTCACCACCTCCCTCAGCCAGAACCCACCTATCAGGACAACGGACCCTAACACAGCAGCCCTCGACCTCACGCAATGGCTGACCTCCTGTGCCGACGACCTCGCCCCACTGAAGAACCTACTCAACAGGCCCAGAAGCAAGAAGGCCCCCTGGTTCACCAACGAACTCAAGGACTCCAAGAAGGCCTGCAGCACCCTCGAGAAGGCCTGGCTCCTCGACAAGACCACCGACAACATGACCGCCCTCAAACTCGCCACCCGCAGACATCACCAGCTCATCTGCACCACCAAGAAAAAATCTCCGAAGGAGCGACTGGACAAGAACGCCCATGACAGCAAGGAGCTCTTCAACATCGTCAAGGAGTTCTCCAACCCCAGCACCGGCAACAACGACATCACTCCCTCGCAGGACCTCTGCGACTCCCTCGCCTCGTACTTCCACCGCAAGATCGCCGACATCCACAACAGCTTCGGCGTTCCACCCCCGCACCCATCGACCGAACCTACACGCCCCGCCGCCATCCTCCAGACATGGACCGAAGTGACCCCCGAAGACACGACACGCATGATGAACACCATCCACTCCGGATCTCCGACCGACCCATGCCCCCACCATGTCTTCAACAAGGCCGCCTCTACCATCGCTCCCCACCTCCGAGACATCATCAACACCTCCTTCGACACAGCCACCTTCCTGGAGAGCTGGAAGCACGCCGAGCTCAGCGCACTACTGAAGAAACCAACAGCGGACCCGAACAACCTCAAGAACTTCCGCCCCATCTCGCTCCTTCCCTTTCCCTGCCAAAGTCATCGAGAAGATCGTCAACAAGCAACTGGCCGCCTTCCTCGAGACGAACGGATCCCTTGACCCATCGCAGTCCGGATTCAGAGCCAACCACAGCACCGAGACCGCCCTCATCGCAGCCACAGACGACATCCGAGCCCTGCTCGACAACGGTGAAACAGCGGCACTCATCCTCCTTGACCTCTCCGCAGCATTTGACACTGTCTGCCACCGCACCCTAGTCCAACGCCTCAACGACACCGGTATTTAGGGGAAGGCTCTGGAATGGATCATCTCATACCTCCCCCCGTTCCGATCTGAGGCCACCAAAGGCATCTGCGGCATCCCGCAAGGATCGTCGCTCAGCCCTACCCTCTTCAACATCTACATGAAACCCCTCGCTGCCGTCGCACGCCAACACAACCTCAACGTCATTTCCTACGCCGATGACACCCAGCTGATTCTCTCCCTCACCAGAGACCCCGGCCAGCCTACACGAAGGGATGAAAGACGTCACCGAGTGGATGAACATCAGCCGCCTGAAGTTGAACACGGACAAGACAGAAGTCCTCATCCTGGGACCGTCGCCCTCCGCAAGGGACGACTCCTGGTGGCCCCCGGCCTTAGGCACCGCACCCAAGCCAACGTACCACGCACGCAACTTGGGCGCCATCCTGGACTCCTCACTTTCGATGACTAGACAAGTCAAAGCCGTCTCCTCATCCTGCTTCCACAACCTCTGCATGCTCCGCAAGATCTTCCGATGGATCCCGACCGAGACCAGGAAGACTGTCATCCAGGCCCTCGTCACCAGCAGACTAGACAACGGAAACACCCTCTACGCCGGTACAACAGCCAAGCTAGAGAAAAGACTTCAGCGTATCCAGAACGCTTCCGCCCGACTCTTCCTGGACGTCCCCCATCGCAGCCACATCTCGAGCCACCTGAGAGACCTGCACTGGCTCCCTGTCATCAAGAGGATCACGTTCAGACTCCTCACCCACGTACACAAATCCCTCCATGACCTAGGCCCAAAGTACCTCAACGACCGCCTGACCTTCTACACGCCCACCTGCCTGCTACGATCCACGAACCTTGCCCTCACCGTCGTCCCTCGCATCCAGAGGGCCACCGCCGGAGGAAGATCCTTCTCCTACCTGGTGGCTAAGACATGGAACTCCCTGTCCGTCCGCCTGCGGCTAACCCAGGACCACCGCGCCTTCAGGAAACAGCTCAAGACCTGGCTGTTCGAGCAGTAGCAGACCCCCTCCCCCTAGCGCCTTGAGACCCTTACGGGTGAGTAGTGCGCGATATAAATTCCATGATTGATTGATTGATTGATTGATTGTATACAGCATAAACCTGACCAATGGCCAGCAGGCTAACTGATAACACAGCAATGTTGGGCCAGCGTCCAGCCCGAAGAGCAAGCCACGAATCCGACCAACGAAGGAAGCCCAGTAATGAAGCTTAAAATCAGCGAGCTTAAAGCCCCCTCATACATATAGTAATTTCATAAACTTGAGAGCCCTCTTGGCACACCTGTAAGACCAAATGAAACTGCATATGACACTATCTACTTTCTTAAAAAAAGGATCACGGAACCCTCAAGGGTATTGAATGAAACAAATATAAAAATTTAGAGAGAATGTTCATTCTTATGACGTTACACCTCCCGTATATACTTAAAGGGAGTCAATGCCAGCTGCGCAGTTTAGCAGACACTGTCTTCAGATGAGGTTTGCAGTACAGAGTTATGATATCATTGATCTGTCTACTAAGACAGATCCCCAGATAGATTGCTGTTTGTGTACCCAACCCTCATGGGTTTTTATGCAAAATCCTGTTTAGTACCATTTGTTTAACAACAAATGGAGGAGTACCTCATAGAGGCTATATAATGCCTCTCTTCAGAGGATATCAAGGTGCACACAGTGCCACATAACAGGCAGACTTTGGCGGTTAAGACGATGACGATCTTACCCCCTCCCACCCCTCCCGCTTTTTTCTTCCCCAGATTGTGGCATTGAGTGCGGGTAGTAACCAGGACGCTCATGAAGCTGGCAAATTGAGCGCTTCCAGTAAGAACGTCTTCTCTTATTATTTTTTTCACGCACAGCGTGGAGTGTTTCTTTGGCCAGTAGCACGTTGGTTACCGGGTGCCTGTCACCCAGGCCCTCGTCACTAGCCGACTGGACTACGGCAACGCCCTCTACGCCGGTACCACCGCCAAGCTCCAGAAGAGACTCCAGCGGATCCAGAACGCCTCAGCCAGACTCATCCTCGACATCCCACGAACCAGCCACATCTCTGGACACCTGAGAGACCTTCACTGGCTCCCCGTCAACAAAAGAATCACCTTCCGCCTCCTCACCCACGCACACAAAGCCCTACACGACCAAGGCCCGAGCTACCTCAACAGCCGGATCAACTTCTACGCTCCCAAACGCCACCTCCGATCAGCCAACCACGCCCTCGCCGCCGTCCCCCGCATCCGAAGAGCGACTACAGGAGGAAGGTCCTTCTCCTACCTGGCCGCCAAGACCTGGAACTCCCTCCCGACCGACCTGCGCCTGACCCAAGACCACCTCTCCTTCAGGAAGAAGCTGAAGACCTGGCTGTTCGAGCAGTAGCGGCACCCCCCCTCCCCCAAGCGCCTTGAGTCCCTACGGGTATGTAGCGCGCTCTATAAGTGTCATTGATTGATTGATTGTACATAACTGTGTTTTGCGATTGTTTTTAAAGCTGTATATACGTACGTATGATATTGGGCCATTTTCGCTAGACTCACTTTGTGAGGAACTCGACACCCACTTGTAATCTGTATGACATTACCCACTCACGGTTGAATCGGATGAGTGGTTTATGAACTAAAAAAACACAGTAGCAAGTGGGTTGTACTAATCACTATCACACACGTAGTCTATCACCTAGCAGTACGATCGTCTGTGCACTTTACAGTGACTAAATAGACTAGTCATTAAAGACATCCACAACATTTTCTTCACATGGTTGGATGTCGTACACGAAGAGCACCTCAAGCACAATATATGTATAATATTCTTGTACCGTGTGTTTGTAGCCCCAACCCCTTCCTTCTTTGTTTCCACAGGTTTTTTCCTAGGAATCCTGGAGAAGAACACCACTTTTTAACAAACTACGAATTTGTGGTTTCTGTTTTTTCACGGAGTCGAGGGGAGGGTACACCTTAGTTTGTGTACACCACCCCGACTACCACCACTGGTCCTGATGAAAAACTTATACTTAGATCATGGTTGAAACATGTAGACCAATATTTTAATTCACTACACGACTTCTGACACCACAGCCTACCTAATTAGGCAAAGGTGTCCCACGTCCCACTACAAATTTGTGGTTTCTGTTTTTTCATGGAGTCGAGGGGAGGGTACACCTTAGTTTGTGTACACCACCCCGACTACCACCACTGGTCCTGATGAAAAACTTATACTTAGATCAAGGTTGAAACATGTAGACCAATATTTTAATTCACTACACGACTTCTGACACCACAGCCTACCTAATTAGGGAAAGGTGTCCCACGTTGTTTTTATCCGTTACCCAATCACTCCAGAATGAATTTGATGAGTGAGTAGTATTGGACAACTTTTAAATATTCACTGAAAATTCTGTACATATTAAGTAAAGAAAAAACCAGTTCCACTGTAGTCAGGTGTCGCTGCACACCCGGATGGCACTCGGCTGTCTGGGTGGGACCCCGATGATGAAGCATGTCACCGACCAGGTTGGTGAGTGAGAGGTTTTCTAAAGGACAAACTGTGTCCCCTGTTATGTGGCACTGTGTACACCACGATATTCTCCGAAGAGAGGCTTTATATAGCCTCTAGGAGGTACTCCTCCATGTGTTGTTAAATACTGATTAAGGGGACCAGGAGTTTCATCCCGACTTACAGTCAAACACCCTTTCTCCACCATTTGTTTCTTATATAGTAACATTTGTTGACAGGGTTTGGTACCAAACAATAATGCTGCTTGAAGGCATGCCTTAAAAGGAAGCGTTTTCATTTCTCCTTTCTTTTCCGACTGCACGTGTGCGGCACTGGGCAGCCCACATACAAAGTAGGAAATGTTTAATAACTTGCCTTATCATAGTATTCTGTACTGGGAAGCCTACAACACCCATGCTAGACTCACACACGCAACCTTGCATTATGGTGCAGAGTTGTGTACATGACACTCAGCAGAAAAACTCAGTCCTAGCATTATGAGGAGAGGAGGAGAGAGCCATATGGCTATAGATATGGCACTCTTATGTTCTCTCCTAGTCACGCAAAGCAACACAGATTTTTTTGAGTTCCGTGTTGTGTGTCCCTTTTGTAAATCTGGGTTAAATAGTGTTCTGTCAAGATTAAGCTTAAATGGTTTATAGATGAAACAATCTCTTTGAATATCACCGATCAAGCCTGGGGTAGGTGTCATCAACATTAGCATGTGGTTCAGACAGACTGTTGGCAAACTCACAGCAGACACTGTTTAATCAATGAAATGCATAGGTTCATGGCTATTTTATTTGGCTGCATAAAAATGCATTTCAAATGTTCAAAGACATGCAAAGTTGTTGTGAGGGAAGTAAATAACATCACCAATATGCTGCTGATTTTTTTAGAGCGGCTCTTCTGCAAGAAGGTATACCAAAACCAAGGTGATAAACTGTGGCTGAAAACTGACCTCATGACACATTTCTTATATGAGATGACGGCAATCCATTTAAAAAGTGTGCTGTGCTGCTCTAGTGTTAGTTAAGTTAGTAAAACAAAATAGCAAAAAGATTGCTTTCAGCTTGCCAAAGTACACCCAGGACAAAGCAACCCCTAAAATGATGTGGTAATGCAGCACCACTTCGCACACTCCGGCTGTCATTTGTTGCTTTGTTTCTCTTAAGTGCAAGCATGAGGGCTCTAACTTGGCCCCATCATTGATAGGGTTGAAAGGGACAGATCTAAGAGGAGAAGGATATCCTCATGAGCAGGGTAGGGGAAAATCAGTACATTTTAAAAACAGATCTGATTAGTTTTATGATGCGAATATTATTAAATAACAACTTTGGGCACAGTTTACATTAGAGTACCTTACATACATGGAAATATGAGCTCAAAACTTAATGAAGTCTGTGAGAATTGTAGATGTGAAATAGAATGTTATGAAGTTGGAAGGTGGTGGAACATGAAGCATTGGTAGGTTGTGTAATGTTCTAGCCCTCTGTCAGCATAGGATGCATCTCCACACCATGGCCTCTCTGAGAAATAAATAATGTGGTCACGGTGAGAAGTTGGCCTGGTATATAATGCTTACTAATTCTAGTGATCACTTTGTACCATGCCAAGCAACCCTTATGATGATTGGTTGTAAGTCAACCTTATAGACCAGTTATCCTAGTGGTAACGTGGACAAAGCAGTCTTAGGCTAAACTCTGAAAGGCATGTGAAGCCAGCTGTATTACCATACACAACCCCCTTGAATACCAAATGAAAGGACACCACACAGATATATATTGAAAATATATATTGATTTATTAACTAAAAATATCCCCTGGACTCTTTATGAGCACAGAAGCACAAGCGTTAAATCACAAGACAGTTTAAAATACACAAAAGTTGCACAATATGGATGAGCCCTAGGGGCCACCTAAACCATATACTAAGAAAGTGGTATAAGAGATACCAATCAGAACGGAAACAGGCCTAGGGCCTTGGGAATCACTGGAGCTATTCGAGACTAGCAGTGACTAAGTCGGGAAAGGCCCGCGGGACTCGGGTGCAGTGTTTAAAGTGCACGCACTCACCAATGTAAAGTCTATGGTGCGTAAAAAGTACAAAGTTAGTTAGTTCGGAACCTTTTGAGTGACCTAGAAAGCTGAAACTTAAGACACAGGCCCTTAAGATGTGTAGCAGTGTAGGAACACCGGCGGAGCTGAGTTACCTCACCCACAGGAAGCGGGTGCACAGGGTCGAAGTAGTGTCGGGTTTTGTCACTCTGGTCGATGGTGCTTGGAGCTGAAGATGCTGCAGGCGGCTCGATGTGAATAGTTCCGGTGGATCCAAGGGTGGATCTGAAGATGTGAAGACCTGAAAGCAGAGGGGACAATGTTCAAAGTCACTAGCCAGTGACTACCGTGGAACCAGATTGGAACCAGGCGATGTCGGGTGCAAACAGGCGTTGAGGTGTATCTTCTCTCTGCAGCCACGTGGACACCGGGGGTTGAGGACGTCCAGGAGTCAGGCACGAGCTGTCCCACGCAGGCTTCTCGCTGTTGGCGGTGTCGGCAACTTGATCGGAGCAAACAGGCCTTGGCTAATGCAAGCCACGCAGGAATCAAAAAATGCTTACCACTCGGACCAGCAAGGTCAGAGCGGAGGCTCCTTTCTGCAAGAGCTAGGGCAAGTCTAGAGCAACCAGACCCGCAGTTTAGTTTGTCGGTCTCGTCGCCAAGATGGCCGCTGACCACGTGGCTAGTGCCCAGGATGGCGCTTCGAGTGGCACAATGCAAAAGGGCCCCACGCAGATCGTGGAGATGCTGGGGGGCTGATCTTCGGTGCAAGGGCTGCTCGGTGGTGAGGGTTCTCAGTCCCCAAAGCACAACGTCAAGGATGCCTCTGGTGCTGCGCTGTCAGCTCTTCGGGTGTCTTCCAAGATGTCCGGTCCCACGTCTCTCGGTGCCTCTACGGGTCCCTTCTTTGCAGGGACTGTGGATCAGGCTCTGAGAAGTCTGGGAGTTTGGGTCTTGACAGGCTCTGGGCTCGGGCTCCGGCGGGAGGCGGCGGCAAAGCAGACATCGATTCGCTGGTTTGTACCTGTATTCACAGGGTGGCCACTCCTAGGCCACAAGGGAGATTCTCTTCAGTCTTCTGAGCAGCAGAATGTCGAAGTCCAGTCTTCTTCTTTGTTTAAAGTTGATTCAGGATGATCTGCTGTGCAATGGCACTGCTCCCACTCTTATTCCCAATCTGAGGGGTGGATCACCTACTAGGTCCCTCCTCTATGAGGAACCAGGAAGGGGGGGTGGTTACACCCCCTTTCCTTTGTCCAGCTCCTCGCCAGGCCTGGGTCTGGAAAGTCCCAGGACCGGTTTGGACTGGCTTATGCACTGGGACACCTTGTGTGCCCCGGGCATGTCTGTTTCTATTCAGCCCTGTCCTACCCAATACACAAAACCCTGTCTGGGGTGGTGCTCGCACCTCCCAAGGCAGGAAACCCTTTGTCCAAGCCTCCCTTGCTGGAAGGACTCCCAGCAGCAGGAGGTCAGACTCGTGTCTGTGGTGGCAGCATCCATTTTGTGATGCTGAGGCTCTGGTTAACTTTAACCGGGGTTAAGGCTACACACATGTCGTGTCCCTCTAGAAGGGTGGAATGCTATCCCCGTCAACAGAACTGTCGAGGGGATAGTATTCCAATTCGTATGACACCTTACTCGACATGTTTTGATAAAGCCAAACCAAAGATAGCATATAACCGTGAGGATTATAATGCACTTAAGAGTATATGGTATGGCAATATCCCGGAACAGCTTAGGGAGTGGTTCCCGACAGCTGCAGACAGGCTCAGCTCATGCTAGAGCACCATCTCACATATTTCCAAGCACTCTGCCTCCAGGATTGAAGAGGCCTTCCATAGGAGTGGCTGATAGGAACATATGTGTCCAGTTTAGGGTTAGATATAGGGATACTATATCTAAGTAAGAGGTGATTACACCAACATACCCCAGCTGAGTGATCAGCCAGTTGTGTCAAATATGGAGGCCAGGCCAGGGGTGGCACAATACATGCTGCAGCCCCGGGTAGGCCTTGGAAACACCTATGCCCTGGGTACCTGGGGTACACTGTTACAGGGGCCAATAAGGTGAACCAGTATCCAATTCGTAATGCACCTAGAGTGCATTGGCAGTAATTTAGAGAGAGAACAGCAGGCTGTGGGTCTGATTATCAGGCCCACAGCCACATTAAGTCATAAACCAGTGAAGCAAAAAGCAAAAATGTGGGGTGACCATAGGATAGCAGACCCTACTCTCCTACAGTCACTAACTGTACAAATGCACTAAGCTTCCTTAAAATAAATCACTGCTTTGTGAAGCATTCCTTCATAATTTGTATTACACCTTTCCGTGACCCATTCCATACATTACCAGATGAGATGTTGTAAACTGATGCTTGCCTTTAAAATTCTATAAATTGTCCCTCTTTCCTTTTCATTCTTCGTGTCATTTTTCTTTCTTTGCTGCTTATTCCTCATGCTATGTTCCTCTACCTTCCGTATATGCCAAGTCTTTTCCCCTTATAAGAAATCTTTCAAGGTGGAACTGTGGCAGCATGGACCAAAGAGGATAACATGGGTCAGCAGATGCTGTCTCACTGTTTACCATGAACTTCTTCTCTTACCTATAGTTAGCTAGTTGAGAGCTGTTTTATAAATATTTGTGATCACATTGGGAAAGATAATCGATTTGGTAATTGTGATCATGGAACAAAATAGCGCTCAAAATAGCATATTTTCTACAGGATGTCAATAAAAATAAGAAACCACAGAACAAACAGTCCTGCTCATCAAAACAAAACAATCTGGCATGCTAAACACAAGCATTAGATGTGATGTGACATTTCTGAATGCCCCAGTTCAAGTTACACTCCTGAAACTTTGCTTACTGGAAGCATTACGGCAAAGATGTGTTCACAATACAGCCGCTTCAGAGAAGAGAAGATACAACTTTATGTATGAACTAAGTCATGTCTTCAACACTAAACTATAAGAAAACTAGCACAATGAAATACATGCAGTCTTTTGATTACAAGCACCCATATATCACAGAAGTCTTTTCATGACATGATATTAATTGCATTTTACACAGTTATTTTATTAGTATTTATTTAACAGACTTTTATACAGCAAGTTCTATACAGCGCAAACTTGATCCGAATCGGGTATCAGAGCTCTCTACATAGCACTAGTTGCATTACATGAGGACATATTCATTTTTGTTAGGCAAGGGGAGATTAAGAGATTTGCCCAAAATCACAAGATGTTCAGCGTTATTGCAGAGACTCGAACCCAGTTCCCCAGATTTGAGGTCGACCAACATACCCACGAGGCCAACTCCCCTCCCAATGTCTTCTCTCATATTGTTGCGTAAACTGATTCTCTGGCTCGGCTTTACAAGTTTGCCTTCCTACATAGAACACTGACACATTATCGAAAACAACAATATTGTGAAACGAAAAAATTGTGTAAAAATATTGTTTACAAAAATTTTGTATCCTATACTTATAATGGTAAGAACAACTATATCGATAAAAATATTGTTTCACAGCAATATCATTAAAAATATACAAAGCGCCCATGTCAGGAGCTCCTTTGCCTGAAAGCAATGCTGGCTCCTGCAGGAGGCGGGGAGCAGGCAGGGAGCTCGGGGCATTAGAGTTCCCCCACTGCCCCCAACAGAGAGGCCATGGATGAGGTCCCTGGGGCCAAAAATGGCATGTGAGGGCCCTGGGAGAGGGGGTCCCAGGGGCCAAAATTGGCTTCAGGAGGGGGCCAAGTAGGCCCCATCCAAATTTCTTATTTTTTATTGGTTGGCAGTCCCTCGGGATGGGGCACCAGGACAAAAGTGACCAAGGGAAAGGAGGCACCTGGCCCCACTTCCATAAAAAAATTAACTGAAAAATTGGTGAGGCCCAGGAGATGGGGTCCCTGGGACCCAAAAGGGACAAGGACAGGGGGCCACACAGCCACCTTCCTAAAAAAAAAAAAAAAACAGCAACTGTCAGAGGCCCTGCCCCTTCCTTGCACAACCCTGCAAACACACCTCCTGGTGCACTCTGGATTGAGGGATTAAGTCCCCTTCGATCCTAGGGGTCCTTAGGGGCAAACTAGCCCATCAGGTACCTCCAGTAAGCCCCACACAGTGGGATTGCTGAGAGATGGTCTGAGTCCACACCCTTTTTAATGCCACACTGCAAACATGCCTCTTGGCGCACTGCTGGTGGGGCGATGAGGTCCCCTTGTGTCCTGAGGACCTCAGGACTAAACTGGACTTCAACTCCCAAGCTGCAGTGTGCCAGGAGGCATTTTGCAGAGTGTTGTAAAAAGGGTGTGTGCCCTCTGAGCACTCCGAGCAATCCAGCTGTTTGGGGCTTATTAGAGGTAATAGGAGGGCTAGCTGGCCCCCAGGGACCCTCAGGAGGCAAGGGGACTTCATTCCTCAACCAAGAGTGTGCCACAAGAGGCGTTTGCAGATGGGTGGAGAAATGGGGCATGGCCTGTGTCCACCTCTCAGCATCCCACTGTCTGGGGCTTAATGGAGGTATCAGGTAGGCTAGTTGGCCCCTAAGGACCCCAACAGGAAAGGGGACTTTAATGCCAATCCAAGAGCACACCAGGGAGGATGCTTGCAGAGTGGTGGTAAAGGGGGCATGGCCTGCTATGAGAATTTGCCAATCTTGCTGTGTGGGACTTACTGGAGGTAATAGGAGAGGCAGTTGGCTCCCAAGGATGTCCTTGTGGCCAACTACCCCTCCTGTTACTTCCAGTAAGTCCCACAAAGTGAGATTGATAAGAGGTCTTCAAAGGCCACACACCCCTTTCTTCACCACTCTGCAAAAGCACCTCCTGGCAAAATACTAGTTTGGGGATGAAAACCCTTTTACTCCTGAGGGACTTTGGGGCTAAGAAGCCCTCCTCATACTTCCTGTAAGTCCTACACAGCGGAGTGTTGGTTGGTGGATCGGCACCCTTTCTCCACCTCTCTGCAAACGCGACTACTGTTTAAAGAAGCATTTGCAATTTAATAGGTCTCGCTTTTGCAAAAGTTAGGGCTATTGGCATTTTAAATGTAAACGTTTTTTAATAACGCTTTTTGGAGTGAAGTGGATGTATGTTGTGTGTAGTGGAATCATGTGGTATGTTGTGCAGTGAAAATATGTGGATAGAAAGTATGTAGTATTTAGTGTATAGGAATTATGTAAAGTGGGATTATGTGTCAAGGAGAGTAATTATGTGGTATGGTAGTCTGTGTTGTGGCGTGGTAAACTCAGGTTTACTCTTCCTCATTTCCACAGAAGCTATACTATAAATTCAATGAGAAAAGAAGGAGCCACTGAGGAGCACTTCTGGACTTCATCGGTGGTATGGATAGGGCCACTGGAATTATGCAAATGTTTGGCTGCATCGATTCTTTTTTGCATAATAATACATTTTCTGCATTTGCCACATAATCCATCATGGTTTACAGTTTGTTGGAAGGCCCTTTGCAAAACTGGAATGGTTCCCTGTTATTTATTGCTAAATGTGGGTGTTAAATTGGTACTAATGGTGCACAAACCACCCTTGCGTCTTTCTGCGCCTCTCTTGCCTCTTTCTGCATTTCTCTTGTTTCTTTTGTCGCGTAGTTCCTATATTACCTATGCAGGATCTATATGTTTGAGAACATAAACTGTGGGATTGGTGGCAGACTGGTTTCGAGCACCCCCACCGGATATGTTAGCCTGTCTGCATCAGCTAGCTCACATTGCCACTAGAATCTACTCTTATTGGGGAGAGACTAGTTCTTGGCAACCTCAAAACATGACACTGATCCCCCAGTATTGTGGAGACAATATACTGCTTTTCGCTCAGTCACTCGTGCTCACTTAGCGTCTCCCAGAGATACACAAAATAAACATACTGGGCATTTGTCAATAAGAATGTATTGAACAGTTGTTATTCTAGTGTAAAATAGATGAGCTGTAACAATTATTAGGCAGTAGCAGAGATATATGATTAGAAGCACTAAAATGGTAAATGTATGGTATAGCTCTACCATCTTGGGATGATCATGAATACATACAAGAATATAAAACACATGATAAAAAGTGAGTGCTCCTACTATGCCTCCCTAACTAGATGTACCTGAAAGTACCTAGCATATATGTAGGTGTTATGCCAAGAATTCCTCTAGGATCTAGTCAACCCCATTACCTGAGAATGATAGAATCTAGGACCCCATCCTGGTCTCGAGGTGGACTCCCCGCGAGGGATGTTAGACCACTGCGAGCTGAAGTGTCTGTTTGCAGGAACCTCAGTGTCTCAGGTCAGTGTGTCTGCTGGGAAGTCACCGTCTCCTCTGTCATTCTAAAGCAAGGTGTGATGTATATATACCCACAGGTCTCCCAACGGGTCCTACCTTTCTGTGCTACCCTGTCAGCCTGAAGGATGACATTGGGCCTGAACTTTATACAGAGATATTGTACAATAGATTTTCGTCCTGATGTGCTTCCAAGAAGCCTCATGCATAATGTATGAGATTTGAAAAAGTGAAAATCCAGCGTTCTGAATGCAGTGTTGTATTAGGTAAAAGGTCAGTTCCTATGAACCGTTATGTATATAATGTAGGGAAGGATATAGGTGAAATATTGCAGTGTTACCTGCACCTATATAAGGTAACTATATGGAATATAACACTTCGTGCACCTTTCTTCCTTTTTCGGCACTTCTCTTGCCTCATTCTGCACATCTATACTGCTTTCTGCACCTCCCTTCTTTCTGCACCTCTCTTGCTTTTTTCGGCACATCTTGCTTTTTTTCTCCTGCACCTCTCTTGCCTCTTTCTGCACCTCAGTTGCTTCTTTCTGTACTTCTCTTATCTCTTTCTGCACCCTCTTCCCTCTCGCGTGCTTATGATGATCTGGACTCGTCATGGCCATTAGAATGCCCGCACGCTGGGATAATTCTCCTGCTGTGCTGAGCGTTCTAAGGAAACGGGTGTGGCCGTGACAAGCTCAGCTCGTCATGAGCACAGGAGCACTGTAGCTCATGATGAGCTGAGCTCGTCATGAGAACCGGGGCGGTGTGCGTGCCCCCCAGCACAGCAGGAAAATTACCCCAGCAGCCAAGGGGTTAATAACAATTTCAATCTACACAGAATTGCATTCTTGTGTGGCATGGAGGGAGTAGATATGGGGTCCAGGCCTGTTCAGGGGCATCGACATTTCGACCCGACTTATGGTCTTAAGGATAGCTTGAGTCTCAGCCTTACGGGTCTTCTTCAGGACAAGGGTAGGGGGTGAAAATGGGTACAACCTTGGTCAATATGAGGCTTAGTAACACCGGTAAAGTGCGGGATGGGGATGCCTTGAATTAAGCGATGTTGAGGTCCACACATGAAGTGTGACAGTCCCAGTAATTCCACTGGTAATTGCAAGTGGAAACAGGCAGTGTGCAGCTACATCGGTATGATTCTGAGTTGAATGTTGTAAAGCCGCCGAAAAATCATATTCATTTAGTGAGTAATTTTCAGCTCCGTAAGTCGCTCCGTGTATGACCGAGTTCCGCCTCGCCGTTTGAGTACTCCAGGACCCCTTATGTACCCTCACCGTGCCACACGAGAATGTAACTCTGTGTAGATTGAAATAGTTATTAATTGAGTTTGCTTACTATGAATGTGGCTAGGCCAAAATAGGACAGTGATTTACAACTAGTCCCCCCTCTTTTTGAATGTACACAGTTTTTTACTTCTATGTCACAAACTGGATCTCCTTTTCACCACCTTACACTTTAGCACTATTCCTCCATGCATGTTCCCTCTGGAGCAACCTCTCTTGAAAATTCCGTACCATTGAATTCCTTTTGACCTTCTCTCACCAGTTAACATGAAAATAAAATGCATGGTGAATGAGTCTATTGTTTGGTTGCACTTTGTTATATATGTTTGAATAACGTATTAAGTACTGTGAGCTTAATATTCATTTCTCTTCATGAAGCTCTTGAATTTATTTACTGAATGCACTAAATAGGAATCTTTGATTCAAATCCTGTATGATTAAGGTCTAGGACCATTGTTTTTGTATCACTCTGTCGCCTATGGGCTGCACCTCACTTGCTTCTTTCTGTGTTTCCCTTGCTTCTTTCTGCACTTCTCTTGCTTCTTTCTGCACCTCTTTTGCCTCTTTCTGCACCTCTCTTGCTTCTTCCTGCACCTCTCTTGCTTCTTTCTGAACTCCACTTTCCTCTTTCTGCGCATTTCTTGCCTCTTTCTGCACTTCTATTTTGTCTTTCTGCACTCCTCTTGCCACTTTCTGCATTTCTGTTGCTTCTTGCTGTACATTTCTTGTCTCTTTATGTACCCCTCTTGTCCCTTTCTGCACATCTGTTGCTTCTTTATGCACTTCCCTTGCTCCTTTCTGCACCAGTCTTGCTTCTTTCCCACACTTTTCCCCTGTTTGCACCTCTCTTGCCTCTTTCTGTACCTGTCTTGCCTCTTTCTGCATGCCTTTTTCTGCACCTCTCTTGCTTACTTCTGCAACTCTCTTGCATCTTACCTCTTTCTGTACCTCTCTTGCTTCTTTCAGCACCCCTTGCCTCTTTCTGCAGCCTTCTTCCTTTTCCTCCACCTCTCTTGCCTTTTTCTGCAGTTCTATTGCCTTTTTTGCACCCCTGTTGCTGCAATCTGCAATTCTCTTGCTTCTTCTTGCACCGCTCTTGCTTCTTTCTGCACCCCCTTGCCTCTTTCTACACCTTTCTTCCATCTCTGCGCACCACTCTTATCTCTTTCGGTACCACTTTTACTTCTTTCTGCACATCTCTTGCCTCTTTCTGCACCTCTCTTGCTTCTTTCTAAACCCCTTTTGCCTCTTTGTGCATTACTATTGCCTCTTTATGCACCCCTCTTGCCTCTTTCTGTACCTATGTTGCTTCTTTCTGCACTTCTCTTGTTTCCTTCTGCAATCCTGTTACCTCATTTTGCATATGTTTTCCCTCTTTGTGCACATCTCTTGCCTCTTTCTGCAACTCTCTTGCCTCATTCTGCACCCCTCCACCCTTTTACTGCACCTGTCTTGCCAGTTTCTGCACCTCTCTTGCCTCTTTATTGCTGTGCCCCTCTTGCTTCTTTCTGTACCTATGTTGCCTCTTTCTAAACTTCTCTTGCTTCTTTCTGCACCCCTTGTGCCTCTTTCTGCATCTCCCTTGCTTCTTTCTATAGCCTCTTTCCACTTTCTTCACCATTCTTCCTTTTATGCACCTCTCTTGCCTCTTTATGCACCTCTATTGCCTCTTTCTTCAGTTCTCTTTTCTCTTTCTGCACCTCTTTTTTCTTCTTTCTGCACCCCACTTGCCCCTCTCTGTACCTGTTTTGCTTCAGTCTGTATTTCTATTGCTTCTTTCTGTACCTCTCTTGCACATTTCTGCACCCCTCTAGCCTCATTTTGCACTCCTCTTCCCTCTTTTTACAGCTATGTTGCCTCTGTCTCCCAGTTCCCTCTTTCTGCACCTCTTGTGCCTGTTTCTGCAATTCTGTTGCCTCTTTTTGGAGCTCTCTTGCCTCCTTCTGTACATCAGTTGCTTCTGTCGGCATGTCTCTGGTCTTTTTCTGCACCCCTATAACCTCTTTCTGCACTCCCATTGCTTATTACTGCACTTTCCATGCTTCTTTATGTACCTCTCTTCCTTCATTCTGCACTCTTCTTGCCTCCTTCTGCACCCCTTTTCCCTCTTTCTGCATCTATTTTGCCTGTTTCCGCACCTCTCTTGCTTATTTATGCTCTTCCCATGCCTCTTTCTGCACCTATGTTGCTTCTTTCTGCACTTCTTTTGCTTCTCTCTGCATTTCTCCTGCCTCTGTCAATACCTATTGGCTCTTTCTACAGTTCTATTACCTCTTTCTACATCCCTGCTGCTTCAATCTGCTCTTCTCTTGCTTCTTCCTTGACCTATCTAGCTTCTTCTGCACCACTCTTGCCTCTTTCTGCACCCTTTTCCTTCTCTGTGCACCTCTCTTCTCTCTTTCTGCACCACTCTTGTCTCTTTCTGCACCTCTTGTGCTTCTTTTCTTTCAGCACTTCTAATGCCTTTTTCTGCACTTCTACTCCCTCTTTCTGCACTTCTAGAATTTTTGCAAGAGGAAAATTCAAATATAAAAAACATTCATTGAAAGATGCCTGGAGAACTAGAACTATGCTCACTATACCATTCACATATTTGCACATATTTTAATCACAGATTTTAAGAAAGGTCGGCTTTCAGTTTGTACAAAACAAAACATCCTCTTGGAGATGAAAAGTGACATTACCACATTGTTAGCCTTCCACATCAGGAACCTCTGAATAATATTACACATTCTCTAGCTGCAAACCATTTCCAATAATGAACTGCTAACCAGATGCAAGCTAGAGAGGATATAGCCCCATCATTATTAGAAAAATGTGGATATGGGTATAACACACCATGAAAAGAGAACAAGAACAGCTCTTCGTGGCCTCTTCAGGCCAAAGATCACCTGGAGGCAACTATGGAAGCTGAACTGAAAACCACATCCGGGTAGCCGTACAGAAACCCATGCAACACAAACCAGACACGGAGATCCTTCATTGAAGCTCTTCATGCCAGCTTGCATAATGAGCGGTAGAGGTATTGTCACTCACACTCCTCAGAGATTCTGAAGCAAAAATGACATTCTCCATAATTTGTAGGATTTCTCTTATGAGAAGTCACTCCTTAGAAACAACAGAGTGTTATTACCAAGACTAAACATTTCTCCCATGTTTTAGAATGTCTAGTAAAGAATAGTCCCAGAATGCATAAATAGATCAGGCCTTAGTTTTACATAGGAAATATGGCATGGGGTATATTTTGTTGAAATGAGTAACTTCTGCTGGGTCTCAAAGTTACTATTCCGATTACAATAGTCTAGGACCAAGATTTAACAAGGATTTGCAGTGGGGTTGCATTACTTTTTTAATACAGACTTGATGTAAAATCTTTTTGGGGATTTACAAACCAATGCAAATTGTTACCTGCACTGGTTTGTAAGAAAAAGTTTCTGGTTTGCATTACTTGGCATCAAAGGGGTGTTACGTGGGTGGTACATGGGCAATTCCACTCAACCACTCATGTTTTTTTTGTGTAGCAAAAGTAAGACATACAATACATAAATACTGTAGAAATGCTAACAATACATAACTCCGTTTTTTTTAACTTATACAGTAGTCCGGAAAAGGAGGTGACAATTAAATCAGGTGTTGGAGAAAACAATCCTAGTCCACAATTTAAGGAACAACAACGTTTTCCCAAAAATAAACAACCAAGAAATAATGAAGAAGAATCTGACATAAGGCCATAGCAGACCATATTATAAAGAGATAGTGCCTTGTTACCCTCATTGGAGACCGGTCCAAAACTAGTTGAATTTGAACCGAGAGCACCGCCCTCTAGCTTTAGCCAATGCGAGTTCCATCTCATATGTCTGTCTGAGTAAAACCCATAACTCATTAACACTAGGACTGGCATTATCAATTTCGACTCTGGCTAAACGTAGCCGGGCACCTGCTATAATATTAGGAGCCAACAAGTTAACAGAGCTAGCCACCTCACCTTTAATCCCAAGAAATATTTCTTTCTCAGTAAGCTGAAAGTTTGGGCCAAGGAGCGAACTAAGAATATGGAGACCCACTCCAAAACATATTCAGCCTTGGACAGTCGACAAACATGTGCCTGAGGTCTGCAGCATACGTTGACATTTCTGACAAAGTGACTTTTCAGAGGATCGAGATGCCCACTTAGATATTATCTTTGGTGTATAATACAGCATATATACTACCCAGTGCAATTACAGCTTTAAATTAACAGTTGTTACCCCTTGGTCTAATGAGCCAAAGTATTCCTGTATTTCCTCTGTCATTATTTCAGCTCTCACGGCCCAACTTAATTGGGAAGCGATCTGTAACCTATTGTAACTGGTGCTAGCCAGAAACTGCTGATAGGCTAGGCCAATAGCCCCTTGGCCAGAGTATGTATATATACCGGACACAATTCCCAATGGGTTCGGCATTGATAATACCTTTTTGTCTCATATGAAATACACCCTGACCTGTAGATACTTAAAGAACATATTTTGCAAAAGGCCAAACTCATCTTTAAGCACAGCAAAAGAGCGGAACCCTCGTCCATCATATTGTGGACCCAGCCGGGTAATGCCCTTGCATTGCCAAACTTTCCCAATAGGATCTTGAAATATATTGGGCAGGTAGGATTACTCCATAACACCCTGCATTGATGCAGCACAGGAAGCTAATATTTTGCCATATCTGACTAATGTCCTTAACTACCTTGAACTTCACTCACTTGCAGTAGTTAGATCAAAAGTTGTATACAGCATAAACCTAACCAATGGGCAGCAGGCTAACTGATAACACAGCAATGTTGGGCCGGCGTAAAGCTCGCAGAGCAAGCCACAAATCCGACCAACGAAGGAAGAACAGTAATGAAGCTTAAAATCTGGGAGCTTAAAGCCCCCTCGTACATATAGTAATTTCATAAACTTGAGAGCCCTCTTGGCACACGTGTAAGCCCAAATGAAACTACATATGACACTATCTACTTTCTTAAAAAAAGGATCACAGAGCCCGCAAGGGTATTGAATAAAAAAAATATAAAAATTTAGGGAGAATGTTCATTCTTATGACGTTATACCTCCCGTATATACTTAACGGAAGTCAATGCCAGCTGGACCGTTTAGCAGATACTGTCTTCAGTAGAGGTTTGTAGTACAGAGTTATGATATCATTGATCTGGCTACTAAGACAGACCCCCAGATAGATTGCTGTTTGTGAACCCAAAACACTCATGGGTTTTTATGCAAAATCCTGTTTAGTAACATTTGTTTAACAACTAATGGAGGAGTACCTCATAGACTATATAATGCCTCTCTTCAGAGGATATCGAGGTGTGCACATTGCCATATAACAGGCAGAGTTTGGCGGTTATGATGATGCCGATCTTACCCCCTACCTCCCGTCCTGCTTTTTTCTTCCCCAGATTGTGGCATTGAGTGCGGGTAGTAACCGGGATGCACATGAAGCTGGCAAATTGAGCGCTTCCAGAAAGAACATCTTCTCTTATTATTTTTTTCCCGCACAGCGTGGAGTGCTTCTTTGGCCAGTAGCACGTTGGTTATCGGGTGCCTGTGTACATAACTGTGTTTTGCGAACGTTTTTAAAGCTGTATATACGTACGTATGATATTGGGCCATTTTCGCTCAACTCACTTTGTGAAGAACCCGACACCCTTTTGTAATCTGTATGACATTACCCACTCATGGTTGAATCGGATGAGTGGTTTATGAACGAAAACAACACAGTAGCAAGTGGGTTGGACTAATCACTGTCACAGACATAGTCTATCACCTAGCAGTACGATTGTCTGTGCACTTTACAGTGACTAAATAGACTAGTCATTGAAAGACATCCACAACATTGTCTTCACATAGTTGGATGTCGTACACGAGGAGCACCTCAAGCACAATATATGTATAATATTCATGTACCGTGTGTTTGTAACCCCAAACCCTTCCCTCTTTGTTTCCACAGGTTTGTTTCCTAGGAATCATGAGAAGAACACCACTTTTTAACAAAATACGAATTAGTGGTTTCTGTTTTTTCACGGAGTCGAGGGGAGGGTACACCTTAGAGTGTGTATACCACCCCGACAACCACCAATGGTCCTGATGAAAACCTTATACTTATATCATGTTTGAAACATGTAGACCAATATTTTAATTCACTACACGACTTCTGACACCACAGCCTACCTAATTAGGCAAAGGTGTCCCACGTTGTTTTATCCGTGGACAACTTTTAAATATTCACTGATAATTCTGTACATATTAAATAAAGAAAAAAACCCGCTCCACTGTAGTCAGGTGTTGCAGCACACCCGGATGGTGAGTGTGGGGTCTTCTGATGGCCTACTCTGTCCCCTGTTATGTGGCACTGTGTGCACATCGATATCCTCTAAAGAGAGGCATTTGTTGTTAAATACTGATTAAGGGGACCAGGAGTTTCCTCCAGACTTACAGTCAAACACCCTTTCTCTCCCATTTGTTTCTTATATAGTAACATTTGTTGACAGGGTTTGGTGCCAAACAATAATACTGCTTGAAGGCATGCCTTAAAAGGAGGCATTTTCATTTCTCCTTTCTTTTCTGACTGCATGTGTGTTGCACTGGGCAGCCCACATACAAAGTAGGAAAAGTTTAATAACTTGCCTTATCATAGTATTTTGTACTGGGAAGCCTACAAAACCTATGCTAGACTCACACACTCAAACTTGCACTATGGTGCAGAGTTGTGCACATGGCTCTCAGCAGTAAGTTTGGGCAGAAAATTTGTTCCGCTCGTGTAATTTGCGGATTTTCTGCGATTTCATGATCCGCGAATCATGTGAAATCGCGGCAAAATCCACAAATCCGCTCGCGGGACGAATTTTGCTCAGGAAGCACTTACAGGGTTACAGCATGTGCCCAAGTTGAAGCTAATTTCTTTGTAAACTTGGGCACGTGCTGTAACCCTGTAAGTGCTTCCGGCGCCTCATTGCCGACTTGCAACTATTCTCTGACCCTGCTCTGACCCTCGAAGCAGGGTCAGAGAATAGTTACAATTAGGCAAGGAGGCTCCTGTCACAAAAAATAAACCTCAGCAGGAAGAACTTACAGATATAGCTCAGGTGCCCGAGTTCAAGCTCAAATTCAGTAACGCATTATAATCAGCCCAAGAATCTAGTGAGCACAGTCGATGCTAGGCAGGTGTGCTTTCTCCCCAAATAGCTGTAATCCGTGATGGAGGTCTAGGCATCCACAAGTTTCTCGAGTGCTATCCCCCTGTACTTCCAGTGACCAGGAGGCTGCTTTCTCCTCATCTGCTGTGGTGATCGGCCTCTGACCTTTATAATCAAGAGGCATGTGAACTCGCACAGAAGCCCGGCCCCACACACACTAGGCTATGCAACCTCTTCCCGCCCTTTCCCCCACGGTAATGGACAGCTCACTCGAGGGACCTCGGTGCCTATGGGCACGGTGGCAAAGTTACAGACACACTGGCTCACTGGAGACAACTTTTCTGGGCCTTTACACAGCTGTAGTGCGGGAAAAGCACAATACATTTACCCAACGAGGTAGCACTTACTGCTTTCTCCTCATCTGTTGCACTGATCGGCCTCTGACCTTTATAAACAAGAGGCATGTGAACTCGCACAGAAGCCTTGCCCCACACTCACTAGGCTATGCAACCTCTTCCCGCCTATGGGCGTGGTGGCAAAGATACAGACACACGGTGTCACTGGAGACAACTCTTCTGGGCCTTTATACAGCTGTAGTGCAGTAAAAGCACAATACATTTACCCAACGAGGTAGCACTTACTGCTTTCTCCTCATCTGCTGCGCTGATCGGTCTCTGACATTTATAAACAAGAAGCATGTGAACTCGCACAGAAGCCCGGCCCCACACACACTAGGCTATGCAACCTCTTCCCGCCCTTTCCCCCACTGTGATGGACAGCTCACTCGAGGGACCTCGGCGCCTATGGGCGCGGTGGCAAAGTTACAGACACAAGGGCTCACTGGACACAACTCTTCTGGGCCTTTACACAGCTGTAGTGCAGGAAAAGCAGAATACATTTATCCAATGAGGTAGCACTTACTGCTTTCTCCTCATCTGCTGCGCTGATCGGCCTCTGACCTTTATAAACAAGAGGCATGTGAACTCGCACAGAAGCCTTGCCCCACACTCACTAGGCTATGCAACCTCTTCCCGCCCTTTCCCCCACTGTGATGGACAGCTCACTCGAGGGACCTCTGAGCCTATGGGCGCGATGGCAAAGTTACAGACACACGCGCTCACTGGAGACAACTCTTCTGGGCCTTTACATAGCTGTAGTGCGGGAAAAGCACGATACATTTATCCAACGAGGTAGCACTTTCTGCTTGCTCCTCATCTGCTGTGCTGATCAGCCTCTGACCTTTATAAACAAGAGGCATGTGAACTCGCACAGAAGCCCAGCCCCACACACACTAGGCTATGCAACCTCTTCCTGCCCTTTCCCCCACTGTGATGGACAGCTCACTCGAGGGACCTCAGCGCCTATGGGAGCGGTGGCAAAGTTACAGACACACGGGCTCACTGGAGACAACTCTTCTGGGCCTTTACACAGCTGTAGTGCAGGAAAAGCACAATACATTAACCCAACAAGGTAGCACTTAATGCTTTCTCCTCATCTGCTGTGCTGATCGGCCTCTGACCTTTATAAACAGGAGGCATGTGAACTCGCACAGAAGCCCGGCCCCACACACACTAGGCTATGCAACCTCTTCCCGCCCTTTCCCCCACTGTGATGGACAGCTCACTCGAGGGACCTCGGCGCCTATGGGCGCGGTGGCAAAGTTACAGACACATGGGGTCACTATAGAAAACTCTTCCGGGCCTTTACACAACTGTAGTGCAGGAAAAGCATAATACATTTACCCAACGAGGTAGCACTTACTCATTAGCCAGTAGAAAGAACTCCAGTTGAGTATAGTGTGCAATTGCAACAAAATCCACGATTTCGCGGGGAAATCCGCAAATTCGCGGATTTATTTGCAAATTTTCATGAATGTGCGAACCACAAATTTGCAAAATTTGCCCATACTTACTCATCAGCAAAACTCTGTCCTAGCATTATGAGGAGAGGAGGAGAGAACCATATCTCTATAGATATGGCACTCTTATGTTCTCTCCTCGTCATGCAAAGCAACACAGATTTTTTTGAGTGCTGTGTTATGTGTCCCTTTTGTAAATCTGGGTAAAAGAGTGTTCTGTCAAGATTGAGCTTAAATGGTTTATAGATGAAACAATCTCTTTGAATATCTCCGATCAAGCCTGTGGAAGGTGTCATCAACATTAGCATGTAGTTCAGACAGACTGTTGGCAAACTCACTGCAGACACTGTTTAATCAATGGAATGCATAGGTTCATGGCTATTTTATTTGGCAGCATGAGAATGCATTTCAAATGTTTGCTGTTCAGGCAAAGACAGGCAAAGTTGCTGTGAGGGAAGTAAATAACATCACCAATATGCTGCTGATTTTTTTAAGAGCGGCTTTTCGGCAAGAAGGTGTACCAAAACCAAGGTGATAAACAGTGGCTGAAAACTGACCTCATGACACATTTCTTATATGAGATGTCTGCAATCCATTTAAAAAGTGTGCTGTGCTTCCCTAGTGTTGGTTAAGTTAATAAAACAAAATAGCAAAAGGATTGCTTGCAGCTTGCCAAAGTACACCCAGGACAAAGTACCCCCTAAAACGTTGTGGTAATGCAGCACCACTTCCCACACTCCGGCTGTCATTTGTTGCTTTATTTCTCCTAAGTGCAAGCATGAGGGCTCTAAAGTGGCCCCATCATTGATAGGTGTGGAAGGACAGATCTAAGTGGAGAAGGATATCCTCATGAGCAGGGTATGGGAAAATCAGTATATTTTAAAAACAGATCTGACTGGTTGTATGATGTGAATAATATTAAATAACATCTTTGGGCATAGTTTAAATTAGAGCACCTTACATAAATAGAAATATGAGCTCAAAACCTCATGAAGCCCATGAGAATTGTAGATGTGAAATAGAATTTATGAAGTTGGAAGGTGGTGGAACATGAAGCAATCCTAGGTTGTGTAATGTTTCTAGCCCTCTGTCAGCAAAGGATGCATCTCCACCCCATGGCCTCTCTGAAAAATGATAAATGCCATAACTAATTGTACAAATGCACTAAGGTACCTTAAATAAATCCCTGCTTTGTGAAGCATTCCTTTATAATTTGTATTACACCTTCCCGTTACCCATTCCATCCATTGCCAGATGAGATTTTGTAAACAAATTCTTTCCTTTAAAATTCTATAAATTGTCCTTCTTTCCTTTTCATTCTTCATGTCATTTTTCTTTCTCTGCTGCTTATTCCTCATGCTATGTTCCTCTACCTTCCGTATCTGCCCAGTCTTTTCCCCTTATAAGAAAACTTTGAAAGTGGAACTGTGGCAGCATGGACGAAAGAGGATAACATGGGTCGGAGATGTTGTCTCACTGTTTACAATGAACTTCTTCTCTTACCTATAGTTAGCTAGTTGAGAGCTGTTTTATAAATATTTGTGATCACATTGGGAAAGGTAATCGATTTGGTAATTGTGATCAGCTATATGGTACAATATTGTCGCCGTTAATACCGATTTGAAACAATATCTACCCCACAATATCAATTACTACTTCATTGTCAAAGTATTCACTTGTATAAATGCTGATTTCAGTGATGATTATTACCTTTCAGTATTAAATTTGTCAATTTTATGGATGGTCAGGGCTTCAAGATAGATGGCCCGTCTGTGGGCAACTGGTTTTGACAACCGGGGAACACACGCAACAAGAGAGGCATTAGGTATCCCTGTATGAAACCTTATTGTACAGTATAGAAATATTTACTTAGGTAAGTGCATGTGCACTCTTCATTCATGTTTCACGTGTATCAGAGTTAACAGGAATTTTCACTTGTTCACTGTAGGAAGCTCACTCTTCATATACTATACCAAAGTAGGATATATTGTCCAGTGGATCCCCAGAGGTATAGCAGAGGCTGTAGTAGATAATATCTTACTCTCCTTTGTGGTAGTGTGGTTGAGCAGTCAGGCTTATAAGAGAGTAGTGTAAAAAAAGTTTGTATCCACTCAGGCAAGACATTGTGTCACACACTCAAAGACTGAATCCAGACCAATTGTTTGCAAGATTTACTCAGTAACAATACAGTAATACTTTTCAAGATACAGTGTGTACTGGTTTTGTGGAAGCATACAAGTTACTTTGCAGTGGAGAAATGGGTTGTAAGCGTTTTAGAATGATTGAAATTACTTTAGATTACTTGCTAGTTTACTTTTAGTTACTTTACTAGTTTTGGACAAAACAAGCTAATAACACAGTTTAGACATTATGGTACATGAGCAAGTAGGTTAACTCATTTCAAGACACTACATTTTGTAGTACAAGACAGGGTCAACACTGAACATTTTTCAGGGAAAAACACATCATGCAATCAAATGGAAATAATGAATTCTTAAGCCTGCAGGAACGTTTTTTTCCTGTTTCTACTCAAGCTGGTAGCACTTACATAGGGAAGGGGTCAGATAGGTAACAAGAGTACACCCCCAGCGGCAGAGGGGCGGCTGGGCGCAGAGGTCAACAGAGAGGTTGGCCCCAATGAAGAGCTATAGAGGCAGGGGTACTTGGAAGAGCACCGGTCACAGGTGGGTACCTGGGGTTGCTGGGTCAGGATCCAGAGATCAAAGGTAAGCACAAAGGGGGTTACAAGTAGGGACCAATAGCGCACTTCCAGTGGCACTCAGGTGTCAGGGTGCAAAGTAAATGTTGGGCTCCCGATGGAAACCAACGGAGGACTTTGGTTGGGAAGAAATGCTGCAGGCTGGATTCCAGAAGCTAGACAAAGGCAACCAATGTCTGGAAAGGTAAGCTGGATAGCTGGGGGTCACCTGGGCACCATCAGCAGGGCTACCCAAGTCAGACATTGGAGGACACAGTGGTGCCTTTTAGTTTTGTGTTTCTTTACCTGGGTCAAGTCGCGATCGGGACGACCCTTCAAACAGAGGCTGCAGGCATCAATGAGGGGTTTTGTAAGAGGTCAGCCTTAGTCCGGATGAGGTCAGGATTGCTGGAGAGTCGTCTCAGTGTAAGTGGGTCATTCAAAATCAGACCATGGTGAAGGACTGGGTTCTGTAGGACCCAGCGGTGCCAGGGCACAACACCTGAAACCTTCGTGGGTAACCTGCTCCGGCGTACGAATCACAGAGACACGGGACACTTCCTTCGGCGTCAAAGATTCAAGGTTTATTTACTGCAGGGAACACAGAAGTCACGACAAGTACACCACGTGCAACTTGGGGAGACTGCTTCAAATTGGTTCTGTGGATCGCTCCTTTTATACAGTTTTTACCCATAGGACAACATGGTACACAAAAGTTTACAACCCGGTTCCCACCATCATCCCCCAGAGGGGTCGCTTTGGTCACTTTCAAACACATGAGGTCCGGATCATAATTACGGAAACATTTGGCGGTTCCCAACTGTAAAAACCCACCTTCCCAACATTAGTGTATTCCAATCGGTAGTAAAATAGATCGAAATAGGAACAAGGACAGGTGTAGAGGAAGACGGAGACAGTGGGGAAATCGGAAAGGGTGTAAAAGGGGGGGTATCGGGAAACACGAGATACAGGCATCAAAGGGACGTGCCTAATGAGATGCACGGCTGAGACAATAAGTCCGTGCGGCAAGATGAGCCTCGAGCGGCGCCATCTGCCTTACAGCAGCATCCCCCTTGTCATAAAGACACTTACAAAGAACATGTGTCTTCCGCAAATATCTTGGGAGTCCCAGGGTCGCGAAGCGGACACCGTCCGTTCGCTGGCTACTTGAGGGCAAGAGACAAAATGGATGCCGTATCTAAGATGGAACCCGTGGGTACAGATGAAAAACCCACATAACAAACGAACGGTTTAAGTTAGCACAGCGAAACTGCGCACACTTACTAAACTCGTCATTTGCGGTTCCTAGATACCAGGCTCGACCATATTCGTGCGAGTCAAAAAACACCACTTACGATTGTCACGGAACCTCAGACGCTCCTTTTGCCCTCATGTAGGCAAGCACTAGTCAGAATCATATTCAATATTCATCAGACCATCGAGATGTTGCTGTAGCATAGCTCTGTCCAATCGAGTCCCCTTGGTAACAGGTGGTTGTCTCATACACGTTGTAGCACAGAGGCCACATAAGGCAGGGCCACACTAGACGCAAAGGCAACACGTGAACAGGAACACTACAACGACTCCGATGATCATCAGAATCTTCCAACCCCAAGTCGACATCAGGCCCCAAAACCATCCAAGTAACGTCCAATCCCCTACATCCACGTGTATGGATTCGGAGATCTTATGTAACCTCGAGATGGCTTGATAGACAGTCGGAGCATTATCCGGAATGAAAATGCAGCAGCTCGACTGGATCACCTTACATACCCCACCTCGATCTGCTAAGATGACATCTAAAACCATACGGTTTTGTAACGTCATCAGTCTCTCCGCCTGAAGTTCTGTGGTGATATTACCAAGGGCACTGGCAGTAATATTAGCTGTCGATTCTACCACTCGAGTCAACTGTCTCAGGTTCCTACTATTAACCATAGGTCCCCAAAACGGGAGGAAACCCTTGAAAAAGTCTCCTGCCTCTTGACCGGCAGTATCCTCTTCGCTAATTACGCCTCTCACAATTCTAGTCTTATGATAATCGGCATCTACGGTAAACGTCGGAGGCAACAGATTTGCAATGAAACATGAGCCCATGAAGTCAGCGGGCAACCATGCATATGCACGATCATAGCAGATAAAGTATGTACCCTTGGCAGCCAGAAACACAGGGGACGAGAACATTGGCAGAATGTAATTTTCAGTACAAGCACTTGCTCCAAGTCGGGCTTGCGATCTTCGGCCACGACCCATGAGACAAAGATTACCAGTGTGGGGTACGACCCATATCGGAGGCGAGCTTTTAAGCTGCTTTTCGCTAGTGAACACACTATATTCACCTCTACTTAGGACCCTATAGGCTTGTATCTCTTCTTCGGGAATAAGCGAAGGATCATAGATATCACTATCTAAATCCTCTATAGCTATCGACAAAGGCTTCTGATACGAGGTAGGACCAGAGTAGGGGGAACGTGGTTCTCGAATGGGGTGGAAACCCAGTGCGCTTCGAAACATTGTTTGGAATGCTCGAGCTGACCCTTGGGAACTATACGGTAACACCAGATATGGAATTCCCTTATCCGTAGTATGTGGCATCAATCCACACACCCAACAATTAGTAGTGTTAACCAGTAACTGATGCTGATGAAGGAGCTGAATAAAGGAATTGTTGCGGAATTCTACACGTCTAGCCTGTTCGTGTTCCGGTAACATGTGAAAGGAATGAGGAGAAACAGTAGAGGTAAGATTAGGGTCAGAAGTAGGAGTAGGTGCGGCAGGTAAAAAGTAAGACATCGTATAATACACCCCACCCGCTAAAAGTGCAGAAGCAGTCAAAAACAATACAAACAGTTGGAATATAAAACATTTGGTACGACTGAGTTGCTGCAGCTTGAATCTGTGGACTTGAGCTTCTTCCAAATCATTCAGCTTCGAGAATGCCATTCCCTACGACCGTCCGCAACGTTTCTTGACGCACTTCGTTCTGTGTAGCAATAGTCAATCCCTGGGGGTTCCCAGGAACCGACGGCCTTTAACCTAGCGTCAAGACCTACTATCCAGAAGGAAGTACGCGCGCGGCCCTACGGCCTTTAATACACAATATGTATGTATGCAAAAACAAAGTCTCTCAGCTGTGGAAGCAAAAAGATACAATGAAGGAAGCTCAATATATGTGTACAAAAATCAATTACAATAATACGAATATTCAAAACTGATCACGGAAAACGGGGATACTGCAGTCGTCAATTCAGCAAAGCGAAATATTTTATTTGTCCTTAGTGCGAGATCGCAAAGAGTATCGGTGTTTCCCAGGACGTGTCTGCTCGTCGAACAAAGGATCCGTTGAAGGGACAGCGTCCTGCTGATCAGTAGATTGTTCTGGCCGTGAGTCTTTTGATGACAATTGTTCAACGGTGCCTTTCTGCTGCGCTGAGGATTCTCCAACAGGCTGTGCGTCGCTGAAAGGTACAAACGCCGGCAATGTTTCTGTTTCTGTAGACGCAATGCCTCTCCTTACCCACGGGTCTGCCGGCAAAGGAATGGGGACTCGTTTAGTGTGGGTGGCGTGCACCCAATTTTTACGCCCCTCGAGACGAACAGCAGTCCTCGTGGCCAGGAGCACTTGATAAGGTCCGGTGAACCTCGGGTCCAGGTTATTTTTGCGTGAAAAGTTCCTTGTCACCACCCAGTCTCCGGGCTGGAGCTGGTGGCCTGGACCCTCCGTCTGCGTCGGCAATGCGTCGTAAACCTGTTGGTGAATTAACCTCAGTTTAGCAGTTAAGTCATGTAGATAATCAATCAGCATAGGGTACTCAAGATCAGAAAACATTCCTGGCCTAGGAACCCCCCACACATTCGCAGGACGGCCGAACACTATTTCATAGGGGCTAAGCCCTACTCGGGAGTGTACAGTCGCCCTAGTTGACAGTAATGCTAAAGGTAAAGCGTCAGGCCACGAAAGACCAGTCGTAGCCTGAATCTTCGCTAGCTTTAGTTTAAGGGTGCCGTTGTACCCCTCAACCAATCCAGCTGACTGGGGATGATTGGCGCTATGGAATTTCTGATTAATTCCAAGGCCCTTACACACACTCTTCATCACACTTCCAACAAACTCACTTCCGTTATCTGACCACACGACTCTAGGCATTCCATACCGAGGAAAATATTCCTTCAGTAGGATTTTCGCAGTAGACAAAGCAGTATTGTCTTTGAGAGGATAGGCCTCGATCCATCGGGAGAATCCACAAACCACAACTAAAACGTATTTCAGGTTATTGCATCTCTCCATATGGATGAAGTCCAATTGGATCACCTCAAAGGGACATGAAGGGGGAGCAAAACTGCCAGGAGGAGTTGGGGTTCCTTTGCCAGGATTGTACATCATGCACACCATACAATTCTTCACCAGACGTTCAGCACACTTCGTGATACCATCATTCTTCCATACGGGAGACAGCAACTTACAAATACCTTTCACGCTGATATGTGCTAACCCATGTGCCATGGTCACAACGGCCAGCACATACGCATCAGGTAACAACCATCTTTTCTGATCCGACAAATCAATCCAACAACCATTCGCATCCAACTTTCCCGTACTTTCTTTCCACTTCGCTTTTTCAGTCTCAGTGGCCTCAGTCTGAATTTCTTTCACACTTTCGATAGTGTCCTCACACATGCTCGATTCTGTAGGCCACCTAACCGAACTCGTCACATACATTCGAGTGCTAAGGTTCCGGGCAGTCTCCTTAGCAATCTCGTCTGCAAACGCATTACCGCGACCAACATCATCCGTCACCTTACGATGTGCACTACATTTAACAATCGCAACTTGCGTAGGCAAAGTCAATGCATCCAAAAGATCATTCACCAACTGGCCATGCTGAATCTTCGTACCGTGCGACGTCAAGAAACCTCTTTCTCGCCACAATCGTCCAAAACTGTGCGCGACGCCAAAAGCATATTGGCTGTCGGTGAACACATTCACACGTTTCCCTTTCGCTAACACACATGCTCTAGTAAGAGCAATCAATTCTGCAGCTTGGGCAGAATTTTGATTCAACCTCGCAGTCTCTACAACAGTATTCAACGTTACAACAGCATAAGCAGTAGTCGCATCACCATTCGGCAACTTAAAACATGACCCATCCACATACAAAGTACCATCCGGGTCTTCCAATGGGGTGTTTTTAAGGTCCACTCGACCTTTCGTTTCCTCTTCAGTCCTCAAGTAGCAGTCATGTTCTGCTACTTCATCTGACTCTGCGCTAATCGGTAACAAAGTTGCCGGGTTCAGAACATTACAACGTTTTATCTGAATGTGGCTTGCCAGCAGTGTCAACTCGTACCCAGACAACCTCGCACTCGTCAAGTGCTGAGTTTTCGTACGATTCAAAAGAGTATCGACTGCATGCGGAACCATCACCGTAAGCATATTATCCATGACCAATCCTGCTGATTGTCGGATGGAGACCGCAGCTGCCGCAGTTGCTCTCAAACAACTCGGCAATGCTCTAGCTACTGGGTCCAAGGTCGAGGAAAAATATGCACATGGACGCTGCTTACCACCAAAAGGTTGCGTCAAGACACTCAAAGCACAACCTTCTCTCTCGTGAACATATAATGTAAACGGCTTACTGTAGTCGGGAGTACCCAACACGGGAGCCGAACACAATGAATCACGCAATTCAGAAAAACTTTTCTGACATTCTTCCGTCCATGGTAAAGGAGTTGAAACATCCTTGCACGTAAGAGCCACCAATGGTTTCGCTAGCAATGAAAAATTAGGAATCCATTGCCTGCAGTACGACGTGATACCTAGAAAGGCACGTACATCTCTTTGGGTTTTTGGCACAGCCATTCGTGCAATCGCTGCAATTCTCTCTGGGGTCAACCTTCTTCCCTCCTTTGACAATAAGTGACCTAGATAGGTTACTTCTTGACAACAATATTGGAGTTTAGTAGGTGACACCTTGTGATTCAACTCGCAGAGATGTTGCAGCAACGACACTGTAGCAATTTTGCAAATGTCCTGAGTATCGGCCGCCACCAATAAGTCGTCGACGTATTGGATCAGAGCCGCACCGACCGGCAACCTAAACGCATCCAGTTGACCCTTCAAGGCTTGGCTGTAAATAGATGGACTTTCACAGTAGCCCTGAGGAGCGCGTTTGAACCGGAAGCTACGTCCACCGAGAGAGAAACCGAAAAGGTCCCTGCTCTCCTCGGCAATCGGGATGCTGAAAAACGCATTCTTCAAGTCAATCACCGAAAACCACGATGCAGAAGCTGGAATCAGAGTCAGTAGCGCCGTGATGTCAGGCACAACAGGAAATTGAGGAACCACAATTTTATTCACCTCCCGTAAATCGATAACAAAACGATAAACAGGTGGTTTTGAAGGATCAGTACGTTTAAGAATGGGCAGCACAGGGCTGTTGCACACATTTCCCCGAGTCTCTTCAATAACATCTTTCTCAATCAGATCGTAAATGATCGCTAACAATGCTCGTTCACCATCAAGGGAGATACGATACTGGGGAATACGTGGCAAACGCACATTAGATTTCAACTGAACAACATAGGGTGAGATATCAAGTAGGCCCACGTCATTTGGACCTGTCGCCCACAAAGACGCAGGAAGAGAACTCAATTCCGGTGGGAGCCTGTCGAGAGACAAGTACATGGGAGAGACAACTCTCTCTCCAAACGTAAGCTGTACTCCTGCAGGAGAACAATACAGAGTTGCATACAAACGTTTAAGCAAATCCAGGCCCAAAAGATTTTCACCACAACCAGTAGTCAAAATCAACGGAGCTTGGAGCTCACGTGGCCCAATTGTAAGGGGCAAAGGGCACGAAACTGGATTGCTAACGGGGGCGCCAGAGAATCCAACGGAAACATTTGTTAAGCCAGACAAAGGTGCGCCAGGGAGTTTCGAATGCTGTATGGAACTTTTCGCTGCACCAGTGTCCAACAGAAAAGGCTCAACGACGCCCGATGTAGCAACTGCGACGTAAGGCCCTCTCTGATCAACCGGAACTGATACCACTCCCTCTCCTTGTCTTTGGCTATCCTAGTAATTACTGTCGTCAGTTCCCTGATCGACGTAATAGTCGTCTACATTGTACTGCGCAGATCGCCCTTGCGACGATCCACGTTGATCGAAACAATTATTATTATTATTAGATGAGTTATCTGAACGATCGTTCTGAGTACCACGACCTCTACCACGTGATGCTTGCTGCGAACCACCACGACCTCCTCTAGATGAGTTACCACTATTACGTTCATTTAAAACAGGGCAATTGAATTTAATGTGTCCCTCCTGTCTACAGTAAGCACATTGATTGTACCCCAACAATGATCTTTGGGAGGAGGAATCATTACGCGTTTGGGATCTGTTCGATTGCGACTGTGATCTATTCTGTTGTGAATTAGTCTGATTCGAACGTGGAGGATACGCTTGCTGAAGCAACACTTTAGTTTTCAGCTCTTTCGTCTTTTTGTCAGCACGGTCGCTCTCTTCTTTCTCTCTATTCTCATAATATTGTGCCGTAGCCAATATCTGAGCAGAGGTAGAAACGGCCCATGCACTTTCCGAATTTCTCAATTTAGTGCTCAAATCGGGCAATAGGTTACAAACAAATTTATCCACGAACAATCTCTGTCCACCCTCAGTACCCATATCCTGACCACTATGGTCGATGAATGCCTCCTCGAACCTCGTGAAAAAGTCGGAAACACTCTCATCTTTCTTCTGCTTACAGGCTGACAATTTGTCCCAGTTCACCTTCATAGCTGGCATAAGAGTTTTCATTAGCGTAATAATCCTTTGAGGAAGGTCAAGAATCAACTGATCGGGTTTAGTAGCAGCTACTTGTCCGGCATCTGCCGCTACAATGGCAGCCCAAGCACCACCTAATTCAGCCGGGTGATTTTCATGTCGAATCTTAGCCCATACCGGTTGCGGTACTACATTGCCAAACAACATATCGATATCGGCAAGATTCATTACCGTAGCATCTACAAGCTGTGATAATTCTTTGTAATACCCTGTAGGATTTTTGCGTGGGTCAGGCAAAGATTGCTTCACCTGTAACACTTCCGAGCGTTTCCACGGAAGATGTATCCATATTCTCTGGAAATGCGCCAATGTCGGAGGATGAGCATTAGGATCAGCTGGTACCCAGACCGGCGGAACTTCACGCATAGGATATTGGCCAGATTCGTCTGGTTGTTTTTCAATATCCTCAACAAACAATGCATGAGGTATCGGAGCGGGGCGAAGAGATAACAACCGCTCAATAGCACGTCGAACATTAGTATCTACTATCAGTCCATGTGAAAACTGGAGCTGAAGCTCAGACAGGGCGGTCAGCACCTCGTCAGGCGCATCAGCCTCTATCTGAACACGAAGGAACTTACACATTTCATCGAACACGTATCTTTGGGTAGGTATATTAAATTGACAAAATGTTTCGAGTACAACACGGGGCGGATTTCTAAGAGGGTTTACCATCCAACCCATCGCCATATTATATAGCGCAACGCGTTCTCTATTTCCAGGAAGCTGACTACGTCTCTGAGGACCATCAGAACCAGCGGACCCATGCACAGGTCCGAGTGAATGAAAGAAACTAGCAGCAAGGGGAGAGTTACGACTACGGGTAGAAGGAGAAAGATACGACACAGGACTAACAAGAGAAGGAGTAGAAACAGTAGCAACAGCAGGAGTTAACAAAACAGGAGCAACAGCGGGAGCAGGAGTATGTGGAAGCGGAGGAGCAGTAGGGATAGAAACCGGCAAAGGAGCAGGAACAGCCGGAAGAACGGGTGCAGGTTGAGGAGCAGGCGGAGGAACAGGCACAGGAAGAATAGGCGGAAGAATAGGTGCAGCGGGAACCACAGGAGCTGCCGCTGCGGTACCCTGTACGTACGGAGGTGGCGACTTCATAAGATAAGACATTAAAGGATCCTCAACTGCCTCTTCCTTCTTTTCCGACTCCGTAGGCAAAGCTGGGTAACATTTATCTACAGTCATACGCTGTAATCGGTCGAACACTTCCTTATCCTTAACCTCCTTATCACGCTGAAATTGCTCAGCTTTCTTCACTATAGTAGCAACATTATCTCGCTGATTACGTTTATTCTGTCTGATGTCTTTCTGTCGGGCTTCTTTGCGCCACAACCGAAAGGCATCAAACATGGCCGGCCTTGATTTTCGTTCGAACAACTTAATCTCTAAATTATCTAAAATCGGCGCCTCGAAGCTACCATGAGGTGGCCAACGAAGGTCGCCGTCCTTCTTTGTATATTTAATCCAATAATCGTTAAAGGTAATCGGGCCTAGCCCATGTTTGCTATACAGGTCATAAGTAGGAGTTCCAACCGGAGGTATCGGACATGAATCCTCCAGTCGGGAATCCACACCACAAGGTCTAAAACAACTAAGCAAAGTACTACGACCAGGCATCTTGCACACTAGCCGAGTTTCACAAACTTCAAGGGTTACGGGATTTACCAAGTCCCAGCAAAGAACAAAAACCCTCGGTTTTTGGCGGCTGCAGTCGTCAAACAACACAACAAAGTACGCTAGCAAAGTGTCACCGACAAAAACACTCACACAGCGTTAACAACAAAAACACTCGCTAAAGTGTCAACAACCAAGAACTGTGGGAGCGACCCACAAATACTTAACTCAAAGATCGATGGCGTCACCAGGAAGGCCCGTCTATCGTCTCGCTATACCAAGGTCTACGCCAGGCGCCAAAACAGGTCTACAGTCAGGGCAGCAGTCCGTCGCAGCCATCCGGAGGCGGGAATCTTCGCGGGAAAAGTCTTCGGGCCACTTATTTCGACAACAGGATCGATGAAGCGGAGTGCACCTTCCCTCGGAGATTTCACACGAAGTTCCTCACGATCGTCGGGCTTGGACCGGTACCACTGATGCAGCCCCACGTTGGGCGCCAACTGAAGGACTGGGTTCTGTAGGACCCAGCGGTGCCAGGGCACAACACCTGAAACCTTCGTGGGTAACCTGCTCCGGCGTACGAATCACAGAGACACGGGACACTTCCTTCGGCGTCAAAGATTCAAGGTTTATTTACTGCAGGGAACACAGAAGTCACGACAAGTACACCACGTGCAACTTGGGGAGACTGCTTCAAATTGGTTCTGTGGATCGCTCCTTTTATACAGTTTTTACCCATAGGACAACATGGTACACAAAAGTTTACAACCCGGTTCCCACCATCATCCCCCAGAGGGGTCGCTTTGGTCACTTTCAAACACATGAGGTCCGGATCATAATTATGGAAACATTTGGCGGTTCCCAACTGTAAAAACCCATCTTCCCAACATTAGTGCATTCCAATCGGTAGTAAAATAGATCGAAATAGGAACAAGGACAGGTGTAGAGGAAGACGGAGACAGTGGGGAAATCGGAAAGGGTGTAAAAGGGGGGGTATCGGGAAACACGAGATACAGGCATCAAAGGGACGTGCCTAATGAGATGCACGGCTGAGACAATAAGTCCGTGCGGCAAGATGAGCCTCGAGCGGCGCCATCTGCCTTACAGCAGCATCCCCCTTGTCATAAAGACACTTACAAAGAACATGTGTCTTCCGCAAATATCTTGGGAGTCCCAGGGTCGCGAAGCGGACACCGTCCGTTCGCTGGCTACTTGAGGGCAAGAGACAAAATGGATGCCGTATCTAAGATGGAACCCGTGGGTACAGATGAAAAACCCACATAACAAACGAACGGTTTAAGTTAGCACAGCGAAACTGCGCACACTTACTAAACTCGTCATTTGCGGTTCCTAGATACCAGGCTCGACCATATTCGTGCGAGTCAAAAAACACCACTTACGATTGTCACGGAACCTCAATGGGAGTCGGTGCAGAGTGGTGCAGTGTCATGGATCTGCCGTTTTCCAGAGACTAGTTTTGGTTTGCTTGCTGGAAAAATCCAGTGTCCACAGTAAACTGGAGTTTTTGTCAAAGTCAGCATGGGCCACACTGATTTCTGGAAGCAGCATTGCTGGAGGAGGAGACAGGCCGGTGGAGCTGGGGCCAAGCCGGTGTCGTCTTCTCCTTCATGACTGCACGTCTCTTCAGTCCTTCTTCTTAGGTTTTTGTATCTAAATTCTTGTGTTTAGGGATGCCCTTAAATACCATATTTAGGGGTCACAAGGCAGTAGCCAATGGGCTATTGATATTAGAGTGACTACAGCCTTGGTGTGCTTACCCCATGTGTGGGAGTGGCACATTCCTAAACCCTCATTACAGGATGCCCACATCAGCAAGGTGATGGGCACTGAGGAGTGTGCTTCAGCCTACCTCCCCACCTGAGGGATGGAATTGGCAGAGGTGGGCACACCTCCTTGGCTTGCTAAAGTTCTCTACCTATCTTACCAATGAAAAGGAGGTCAGACAGAAAGGGGGCCTGCTCCTGACATCAAAAGAGGCTGGATGTTGAATTGCAAAGGCATTAAGTCCTTCGAAGCTCCCCTGCCAATGATGGGTCTTCCTGTCCTGGGGGAGGTGTAAACACCTACACCTTCTGGGTCATGGGAGCAAAGGATCCCACCCCAGGGGTCCAGAAACCTGCCCTGCGGTGTTTAACAGTCGGGGACTCACCAATGATCAATTTATTTTAGGGACCCCCTCTAGAATGGACGGCTGACTGCACAACATAATAAATATGACACTTGAATCAGAGTAGGTTTATTATTTGATATGCCTCTAGACCATATACTTAGTATGGTTTTACTGTGCACTTATAATACCTAAAAATAACCTTAGATATCATAGGTGCCTGTCTGCTCATACTGATAGGTCCTCGCATGAGGTGTGGTGCACCCTGCCTTAAGGGTGACTTACCTATGCCTCATGCAGTGTTGGGCAGTCATGGCACACAGAGATATGTTTCATTTCAACTTTTCACTTTTAGCTGCACCAAAACACGTAGGCTGCAATGGCAGTGGTGCATGTTTGTGGTGAGGGGTCTCTGGAAGGGGTGATAATTACCCTTTAAGTACTACTTTTAAATTGGGTACTGTATCCAGGCAGATGAGAGGCCTTCCCTTAATAATGAATGCTTTAAGCGACTGCGAACTATGCTATCAGAAAAGCACTTAAGCCTCTAAAGGCCCTGAAACTTAGCTATGCAGGACTAACATCTGGGGTGGGATTCTCTGACCTCCTATCCTGATATGATGAAATAATTAAAAAGGTTGTCGCTTTCTTAAAAATAGTGTTGACTTTTAACACCACACAAAAAACTTAAATCCATAAAGAAAATTAGGAACCGTTGGTTTGATAAACAGTATAGAATTTTAAAAAGCAACATTGGTAAGCCTGAAAGGCACACCATATCTACAAGAAATAACATAGGAGCACTACACCTTTGTAGTCTAAAGAATAAATATAAACATCTGGTTGCCAAGAAAAAGTCTGAATTTGATTTAAGATGTTGGGAAGCAATGATCTAGACCATAGAGTCTAAAAATATAAGGAAATTCTTGAGGCTGATGCAAAGTAGGGTAGAACAGTACCAGAGCCAAATGTCTGGTCTTGTAGGTGAGGATGTGTGGGTAGAATTCCTGGAAGAGGCTTACAACAAGGATGCCATAGCTGTGCAGCGCGCTGAGAGATTCCTCATCAAAACAGACACAAAGGAGTGCTTCGCAGAGCTGGCAATTAAAAAAAACAATACAAATGCTAAAACATACAAGGGCTGGCAGTCAATCAATCAATCAATCAAAGCATTTGTATAGCGCACTACTCACCCGGAGGCGAGGTGGTCCTGGGTCAGGCGGAGGTGGATCTGGAGGGAGTTCCAAGTCTTAGCGGCGAGGTAGGAGAAGGACCTTCCCCCTGTGGTGGCTCTTCGGATGCGGGGGACGGCGGCGAGGGCGTGGCCGGTCGATCAAAGCTGGCGTTTGGGAGCGTAGAAGTTGAGGCGGCTGTTGAGGTATCCTGGGCCTTAGTTGTGCAGGGCTTTGTGTGCGTGGGTGAGGAGACGGAAGGCGATTCTCTTGTTGACCGGGAGCCAGTGCAGGCCTCTCAGGTGTCCGGGGATGTGGTTGCGACGGGGGATGTCCAGGATGAGTCGTGCTGAGGCGTTCTGGATCCGCTGGAGTCTCTTCTGGAGTTTGGCGGTGGTTCCGGAGTAGAGGGAGTTGCCGTAGTCCAGTCGGCTGGTGACGAGGGCCTGGGTGACCGTCTTCCTGGTCTCGGTGGGGATCCACTGAAAGATCTTGCGTAGCATGCGTAGGATGTTGAAGCATGACGAGGAGACGGCGTTGACGTGTCTGGTCATGGAGAGGGAGGAGTCCAGGATGAAGGCCAGGTTGCGTGCGTGGTCTGTTAGTTTGGGTGCGATGCCTAGGGCGGATGGCCACCAGGAGTTATCCCAGGCGGCGGGTGAGGATCCCAGGATATGGACTTCCGTCTTGTCCGAGTTCAGTTTCAGGCGGCTGTTCTTCATCCATTTGGCTACCTCTTTCATCCCTTCGTGTAGGTTGGCTGTGGCGGTGACGGGGTCGTTGGTGAGAGAGAGGATCAGCTGGGTGTCGTCGGCGTAGGAGATGATGTTGAGGCTGTGCTGGCGTGCGATGGCTGAGAGGGGACTCATGTAAACGTTGAGAGGGTTGGGCTGAGAGAGGAGCCTTGAGGAACGCCGCAGATGACTTCAGTGGCTTCTGATCTGAACCGGGGGAGGCGGACTCTCTGTGTCCTTCCGTTGAGGACGGAGGTGATCCACTCCAGTGCCTTCTCCTGGATTCGACGTTGCTGAGGCGCTGTATTAGGGTACGGTGGCAGACAGTGTCGAAGGCCGCGGAGAGGTCTAGGAGGATGAGGGCCGCTGTTTCTCCGTTGTCGAGCAGGGCTCGGATGTCATCGGTTGCTGCGATCAGGGCGGTCTCGGTGCTATGGTTGGCCCGGAAGCCAGATTGCGAGAAGTCGAGTGATCCGTTCGTCTCGAGGAAGGCGGCCAGCTGCTTGTTGACGGTCTTCTCAATGACTTTTGCAGGGAACGGGAGCAGCGAGATGGGTCGGTAGTTCTTGAGGTCGGTGGGGTCGGCTGATGGCTTCTTAAGTAGGGCGCTGAGTTCGGCGGGCTTCCAGCTCTCCGGGAAGGTAGCGGTGTCGAAGGAGGTGTTGATGATGTCCCGCAGGTGGGGTACAATGACAGCATGGGCCTTGTTGAAGACTTGGTGAGGGCAAGGGTCGGTCGGAGATCCAGAGTGGATGGAGTTCATCTAACCCGGATGGTGTCTTCGGTGCTGATCGGGGTCCAGGCGCGGAGGGTGGTGATGGGGGGGCGGTGGTTCCGTCGTGGCATGCGTCGGTAGAGTGCTGAAGCTGTTGTGTATGTCCGCGATCTTGCTGTGGAAGTAGGAGGCGAGGGAGTTGCAGAGGTCTTGCGAAGGGGTGATGTTATTTCCGGCGTTGGGGTTGGAGAGCTCTTTAACGATGTTGAAGAGTTCCTTGCTGTTGTGTGCGTTGTTGTCCAGCCGTTCCATAAATGCAGTTTTCTTGGTGGTGCGGATCAGTTGGTGGCGTTTTCGGGTGGCGATCTTGAGGGCAGTCATGTTGTCCGGTGTTGGGTCTCTGCACCAGGCTTTCTCCAGGGCTCTGCAGTCCTTCTTGGAGCTCTTGAGTTCTTCAGTGAACCATGGGGCTTTCTTGCTTGCCGGGTCTGCTAGGTGGGGTCTTCAGAGGGGTGAGGTCGTCTGCGCAGTCGCTGATCCACTTGGTGAGGTTGGTGGCCGCTTGGCTGGGGTTCGTTGCGCTGGTGGGTGGGTTCTTGCTTAGGGAAGTTGCGAGCTGGTCGGCTGTGATCTTGTTCCAGCTCCTGCGTGGAACCTGTTGCTGTTGGTGGTGGATCGTGGTCCTTTTGAAGCTGAAGTGGACGCAGCTGTGGTCCGTCCAGTGGAGTCCGGTGGCATGGCTGAAGGCAATGTCCTTGCTGGATGAGAAGACGGGGTCGAGTATGTGTCCGGCGTAGTGGGTGGGTGTGGTCACCAGTTGCTTGAGTCCGAGGTTAGCGAGGTTGTCCTGCAGGGTGGTGGTGTTGCGGTCGTTGTTGTTTTCCTGGTGGAAGTTGAGGTCCCCGAGTAGGATGTAGTCAGCGGAGGGGAGGGCATGCGGGCTGACGAAGTCGGCGATGTCCTCGCTGAATTGTGTGCGTGGTCCCGGGGGTCTGTAGATGAGGGTGCCTCTGAGGGTGGTCTTGGGGTTGATGTGGATCTGGAAGTGCAGGTGCTCGGCGGGTGCGAGGGTTGTCGGTGTTGGTCGTGATGCAGATGGAGTTCCTATGGATGATGGCGATGCCTCCTCCTGTCTGGTTGACGCGGTCCCTTCGGATGATCTTGTAGCCGTCCGGGATGGCGATGCGATGTCGGGCGCTGGGGAGGCGTTCATCCAGGTTTCCGTGATGAAGGCGACGTCTGGGGCTGTGCTGTCGAGCAAGTTCCAGAGCTCGACGGCGTGTCTGTGGACGGAGCGGGTGTTGAGTAGGATGCACTTCAGGTAGCTGCTGCTGTTGCTCGTTGAGGTCTTGGGCACTGCTGGAGTGGTGCAGGATCGGATGCAGGTGAACTTGCAGGAGTTGCAGCAGAAGGGTCCGTGGGTGTGTCTCGGGGTGGCTCTGTAGCAACCCGGGAATCGGCCGACGTTGAGTGCGTTGAGTTCGGTAGAGCTGTAGGTCAAGACTACTTACCACAAAAAAAACAATTATTGTATGATGGACAGGCTTGTTTTATACCCTCTTCCATGCGATTCTTAGGACTGGAATATTCTCAGATAGTTGGAAGGGAACAATGATCAAGCCAATATACAAAAAAAGGCGAGTACTCTGCAGGAATTCCATACGGATAACTGCGCCAGGGTCGAACTAGGCAGCAATGGCTCCCTAACCAAGATGACAAATATAAAAAAGGCCTTAAACAAGGGTGTGTTTTGGCACTGACATTTGTTTACGTGTTCCTGGCCAAACTCTCAAGATCTTCAGTTTACCCAATGTGCTGAGCCCGAAAATGAATGGTCTGCATTTTAGTTGTCTGTTATATGCAGACAATCTAATGATTTTAGACCAAACAGAAATGTGTCTTTACAGAAAACTAGATATCTCTGAGGATTACTGCAAGGAGAAAAACTGTAAAATAAACATGAAAAAGACCAAGGTACTCCCAATAGGGAAGCAATTGAAAAATATGGCCAGGGAAAAAAATAAAGACCAATTAGAAAGAGTTAAAAAATACAAATATCTCGGTGTGTGGTTCTCCCACAATTTATGATGGAAGGGACACCTGGACACAAGATAAGTTGCTTCAAACAATCTTGGGGTTGACGAAATGTGATTATTGTTACGGGGGACCATCTATGAGACCAGGCCTGGCGGCCTATCAGAACATAATACGCTCACAATTTCAGTGTTGTGCTGAGGTGATAGGCTTAGGGGGCAAAAAGCGTTGGGATCTTAAAGAAGGAATCTGTCTGAAAAAATTACTTTCTTTTATCCCTCCTCTATGGTATAGGCAGTTGGAGTGGCAAAGGGCCTGATTGGGTTGGACATATTTAGAACTGGCAGAGGCTATAATATTTTGTATCAGAATAGAAAATGTAGAAATCCGAAAAATCTCTTTGTTATGTAAAAGGGAGATATTACAAAATGAGCTAAATTGGGCCCGAGAAGTAAGAGGGAGGATATAAATCTGTTGCATGGAACTAAAAATAGAAACAGCAGATGGTATTAATGCAATAGGTTTGATTAAAGATGAGTTGAAAAGAGTAACACATGCACATTTCCAGGGAGGAGGACTTCTATAGTTAGGGATTAAGAATCTGTCTCCCACTTGATAAACTTGTGGATGGGAGCCAAGACTTTTCCTTATCTAGATAGACTCACACATATCAAGATGGGAAAATGCCCCTTAGGTTTAGATGCGGTTTAAATCAAGTCAGAAAGAGGTGGTGCCCTTCTAGGTGAAGGAAGAATCTGTAATGTTGGTGTCAGCAAGAAGGGAGATCAGATCCACACCCTAGTGGATGTCTTATATTTTTTGGCCCAATAGAAGACCGTTTTAAAACCTGCTTTTATAAATATGACATAAAGTATACGGGGCAAGTGATTACATTATTGGTTGAAATAATATTCCTTGTTATGGTGTGTTCCATGGGTCGATTTTTAATATCTTTTGATACATTTTTACAATTAAATTAAGAAAGCCTTATTGCTTGTTTGATTATTAAGGATGATTTTAGAGAATGTAGATTTTATTGGCTGGATGAATTGATTTTAAAAGTATTTTATAATGTTTTTTATATTAAATATTTGTGTACTTGCATCTTATCTTATTTAAGAATCTGTGTTTAAATTACTAAGTTTTGAAGAAACCTGTTTTGAATTGAACTGAGAAGTCTCTGAGGGTGGAATAATGCATACCGCAGCCCTTACATGTCTTTCCCTAGCTACCATGTCCTTGCCACCACAGGTGGCCCTTGCAAGAGACTTACAGGTAGTCCAAAGTTGTGTCAATTGTGGCACTGGCACAGGTTTGGGAAAGATCATAGGCCCTGGGAACTTGATTGGCAGGGACCCAGTGCAAACTCAGAGAAAGTGCATCAGAAATCTGGCAACATGTGGGGATTACTGCAACAGAAACCCACTTTCTGACTTGCATTCCCTGAAATGTTTGTTAGCGACATCTCTGTATTGTTGATTGACAGGTTTTTATTTGCAGAGGGATGCATCTGCTAATTGTAAATTGCTTAGTTTTAGATATATGAAGAGCCTTTCAGTTGCGTTTGGACACACTCTTCACTGGCAACCATTATTTTCCACCCACTTTCAACTCCTTTAGTCATACATTTTCCTTTTTTGGTGAATAATTGAGTCTTTGATCACTGCACACTAAAATTTGTGGAGTCTTTAATTAGTTTGGGCAGGTATCACACCATAGAGGTCATCATGTGCATTTTTTCTTGGTGTACAAAATGAAAAATCGGGGATATGCTTGAACACATGTTTATTTTTTAGAGGTTGTTTTGTGGTTCATTAGATTATGGCTGAGATTTTTCTTTATTTTATTTTGAACATTTTGGTTGTAAGGTCATTAGGTTATGTGAGCTTCATTGGCACTATCTATCTGATAACTCTCAGTCATGTGACACATGGTTTATGCTTGTCTTGGGTGAAAGCGGCACCCGTCTCTGTGGATATTTCTTTTGTGATTGGATGATATGTAGTTATCACAGTGCCATACAAATATTTTGTTTTGTTGCAGTTACGCCTGATGTTAAGTGTTTTGGCCCAAAATGCACTGGGATTTTGAAACCATTGGATGATGCAATTGGTTTTGACTTTTGTAAATAGTTATCTTGTGGAGATATCAGATAACACTGCAATGCTATTATGACATCCTCATTAAAAGAACAATAAACAACAGCTAATCTGTTGACATATCATTTCCTAATGTACCATATTCTAGTGCATCTCAGGACTGCACAGTTCAAAGATCTCCTGTGCATGCTTTTATGACGGCCAGATGAAGTTTATCATTGACTACTTGTTTGACCCTTGTGAGTAGGCCATTTTGTTTTAGGATTGCAATATGTAACACTCTCATTTGGATATTCGTCCCTGATGAAAACCTCTGTCACAAGATCAACAAGAACACATGTATCCTCAAGCTCCATGAATTTGATTTCTGACCAGTTCCTACATGCAATCTATTAGGACCAGAAGCAAAATTGGGTGTATTTATCAACACCCCAACATGAGCAGAAATGTCCCGGAGCACTTTGCGCATTGCCTTTCTGCTGCTCGTATTGGCAACACAGGCAACAGCAGCCTCTTATTACTATATATGTACACACCACACTCTCTCTCATGGAATTCAACTGGCTTGTCTATACCTGAACTTCAATAATCTTCCCTTATACTGCTTTTCATGGTTCAGATACTGCATTGACCTCTTTTTACAACACATAACACCTTGTCACTTAGCTTTAGTGGCACCACCAGCAATCCAGTTCACCAAAAAAACTTCGAAGACCTATCAAGTCATCGGGCATACTCCATAATAGCATCAGTACTTCCTGTAATTCTTTCATTCAAGGGTACCATCTTGTATTTCAAGTGTTGCTTAAAAACATCACACTCCAGACATTATCTTAAGTCCTCTCACTTAATACTCCACCCAGCACTGCTTCCAGGTTAGCACAGCAGCATATTTGAAGGTGGACAACATCTTGTTGATGTTGGGTAAAGGTTTACAGTAGACCTATATGATAACATTTAGATTTCACCAGTGAATGCATAATCTTACAGATTGTTCAACCTTGCATTGAGTTCGGTACTCTCTATGGCGTCAATCATTCCTAGAGTGCATAATGTTTCCAGTTCTATTCAGAATTTCTTGCTGATAGGTAATGGCACTTTGCAAACATTGTCTACTATGGGTAACATGCCATTCTTGACAAAATATGCTGTGTTGGAACTCCCACCCCGAGCCTCATTGGGCCCTGGGAATCTCATCCAACTGGGATGTATTTTTTGAAAGTGTGTCAGGGATCCTCATTTGGCTCAAGGGACCGCATAATATGTATATACAAATTGTAGGCTAGGAATGCAGGAATTGCCCTCCCAGCAAGACACATTCACTGAATTGAGCTACACCGCAGTCACCAACTGGAAATTTATTTAGGTTTGCCCTGTTGTTTTTGTAACAATAATAATATCTGGGTGACATTGATACACTAAGATAATTTCCTGGAAAGAAATGTTTAAAGAAAAAAAAAATTCAATACATATGTGCTCCTGTCTGAGAGGTGAATATCTAGTGTGGAGAGGAGAAAGTAAGAATAATGTCTAGCTAGCAACATTTAATGAAATATCAGCAAATAAAACAAACCCTGCTTCAATATCATTTGCCTTGATTATTCCAGGCATGGAATTTCCTTCAAAAAGCACTATTATTGGGTTTTGCTCAATATATATGAGCAACCAATTATGGGGGTTATTATGATTGCAGATTTTCCGCATCCTCTGGGCCGGCGGAATCCACCGCCGGCCCGGAGGATGCGGAAAATCTGCAGCGGACCCACCAAAGACCCACCGCCACATTAGGATGGCTGGTGGGTCCTGGTTTCCGTCCGCAGCTTTTCCCCCGCGGCTGGCTTACAACCGCAGTGAAAAAGCTCTAATATGGTGACGGTGTCTGTCAGACACCGTCCGCCATATTAGGATGGCCTGTTTCAGATGCTTTTCCGTGGCGGGTTTTCTGCCGTGGAAAAGCATGTGCAACTTCACTGCGGGGGCCCCTTGCGGACCCCCTAGATGAAGGGGGGTGGGGGGTGCACATGTGGGGGTACCCCCCACATGCAGGGGGGTACCATAGGTACCCCCCTGCATGTGGGTACCCCACATGCAGGGGGGTACCTATGGTACCCCCCTGCATTTGTATGCAGAAAGTGGCAGGCACCGCGCGGTGCCTGCCTCTTTATGCATACAAATGCAACACCTGCATTTTTAACATTGCCGCGGGTGCAGCTTGAAGCCGCACCCGCCACAATGTTAAAAATAGAGGATGTGACCGCCAGGGTGGCGGTCACATCCTAATTGCACAGGAGGGAACTCCGCATGCCATGCGGAGGTTCTCTCCTGCCCTCGGGTCGCGGACGGACGCAAGTCCGTCCGCGATCCTAATGAGGCCCTTAGTATAAAAAAATGGAAAAACAGTGTGTATATGCAGCAAGAAAATAAGTCTGTATTGACAGAAGTATTGCAATTCCTTTTTATCGGAAAGAATACTGTTAGATTCAATTGTTGTGTCTAAAATATTGTGATGACCAAAATGTTGTTGGCTAGGATATCGCAGGTAAGATAATAATTTTTTCTGTAACATTAGTGTTAACATTGTTTTTGTGTGTTATAGCATCATTTATATTGTATTTATATTGCAATTGATAGTATGTTTTTAAGCGTGTTGTGTATATTTTTAATATATTAATTGAAATTGAAATTGAGTAGTATATATATAGTGCATGGCTACCCAGAGGCATCCCAGCGCTTTCAGTAACAGCAAAAGTTTCAGGCCAGATTTAAGGAAACAGTAAAGTTTTTAGAGATCTGCAAAAGGAAGGATGATTGGGTTCTGCTTGCAGATGGTAAGGGAGGGAGTTCCAGAGTCTGGCGGCATTAAGCGAGAATTGTTGACCTCCACTTCTCGACTTCTTGATCCTAGGGATGGTAGCCAGGTACAGGGTTTCAGATTGAAGACTTCTGTTGGGCTCATAGGGCTTGGTGATATTGTGAAGGATGGAAGGGCCTGTTTTAAATAGAGACTTATGGGCGATGCATACGGATTTGAATGTAATTCTTTCTTGAACAGGGAGCCAATGAAGGGACTTCAGAGCTGGTTTGGCCGACTCATGTTTGGGAGTGCTCAGCAACAGTTTGGCGCCCCGATTCTGGATGGTTTGCAGCCTGGTGAGCATAGCCGCCGGGGCCCCCAGATAAAGCGCATTCGCGTAGTCCAGCCGGGATAGGAAGAGCGCCTGGACCATGATTTTTCGAGCCCAAAATGGCAGGATGGGGAGAATTTTACGAGTCATTTGCAGGACACCATAGCATGAAGCGGCCGTCTTATGTGCCTAGGTTTTGAATGACAGGTCTTGATCTAACCAGACACCCAGACTCTTTAGCCGGGTCTTAGGAGTGGGAGCCAGTCCTAGGGAGGTGGGCCATATTTCTTCAAAATCAAGTGGAGAGCGATTACCCAGGATCATGATTTAACTCTTTTCCCCATTTAATTTTAAAAGTTCCTCATCCAGGTCGCAATCAATTCCAAACAGGCGTGCAGACAGGGAGATAAGCTTTCCTCTTTATTAAGCTCAATCACCAACTGAATGTCATCCTCATAGGTGACTATGTGTATTATCATCATCATCACAAGCTTTATTTCGTCACAATGTAATAAAAGCAACACAAAACAGAACAAAAATATCACCCACAAGACTACATGTAGGTTAAAAAGTAAAAAAGTACAATGACACGAATACAATTAATCATCATAAAATCGAGTTAAAACTGGAAAATAATTCATAACTTTAAAATACACATCGAAAACTTCAAAATGCTAGAAGAATTGGCAACATTTAAAAAAGAGTTGACTATGATTCTTGCATTAGGTGGGCATTTGTCCAAATATTCCTCTGAGGCAGAGATCGTAGTGGACGGCATGCCACTCTTAGTCCCTCTTGCATATATAATAAAAAGCTCATTATGGCTACCACCCGTGGGCCCCCTAATACGTAGCCACAAAATGTCTGGACTTAAACTTGTATTGGAGGTGATTCGGCAGTCAAGGGCACCCTTTCCCAATAGATGTTGCCCGATATAGTGGCAAGTGTAGCCGTGTTTATATAAGGGTCCCAAGCTCCACGTCTCCTTGAAGATACATATGTCGAAATTCCCAACAAAGTAATTCCAATGAGGGAGAGGGAGTTTGCTATTTAATCCTGCTACGTTCTAAGATACAATTTTTAATTGCTGACTGGTGGTGAGTGACGCCCTTTGTTGCGAGATAGCATTGTTTTCGATAATAAGTTCTAATGGTGGTGAGTCGGTGGGGAAAGGTGCATCGGTGCATAAATCCTCGTCAATGTGTTTAATTGCCCTATGTTTGCCAGCTAAACAGCAAGAAACTTGTGTATGGCTATTAGAGCTGACGAAAACAGTCAGAGGAGGATGTTTTAACAGTCAATCATTAGTCTCCAAAGAGGATGTACCTGCAAGGTGAATTATTGCTTGTGTGGAGTGTATATTGCCTAGCTTATATGAGGACTGATGTCTAAACTGTATAGAAGAGCCATTCGAGGGACAGGTGAGATATTCCAGAGCTAGGAGGTTCTCCGCAATCTCTGGGTCCTTTAGGGTAATTTCAATATTATCAACTTTGGAGAATGATGAGGAGCATCGCCGAGCTCTGAGTATATCATTTCTGATCACAGAGTGGCACCCCCTGGTGTAGCGAAACCAATGAGTTATTTTAATAATTAAAGATTCTTCACTCTCAAAGGTGTTTTTAGTGGTAGTATTAAGTCGCGGGACATTAGTCATAAATATTTTTTGTATCCCGTTGCTAATGGCTGTTGCAATTGTGGGTGTTGGAAGTGCTCGAGAACGAAATGCTGGAGGGTGGTTCTGATGTTGAGACTGACAAGGCTGGGCAGTTTCTTTTATTACAAGGTCCTGTGAGGCCTGAGAGGTGGCCATCCTCTTCAGCCTGTCCTGTATGGAATTTTCGAGCCCATTCCTGCTGAAATTCAAATGCTCGTTTGAGGAGTTCCGCTGCAATGATAAAGCAGGGGTGCCTATGTGGGGAGCATTAGTTTCACAGGAGGAATTATTTGAGCTAGAGCTTGATGAGACTAAATGTTTACAGCTATGATGACTAAGCTGCGGGGGGAGACATTGCACAGGAGTAGTATTTGCCTTACGGGGCATGACCTCCTTCGCTAAGGATGTAACTAGAGTTGTGAGGTCCTCTATCAATCTTTTTAAGTCAACACTTAGTGCGTTCATAGCAAGGACAGCGTCTAACGGTTTATTTTCATTTACCACGCTACACCCCCCGACTGGATCAGCCGAGCCATAAGGCAATATCTGTAAAGAGTTCTCATTGCACTCATCTAAAATAGTCAAGAGGGGAGAAAATCTGTTGGAGCATGAGATTGTTAGCTCAGATTCAGGTACGTCATGGGATACAATAGTGTTAGATTTAGCAAGGCGAATGTTGGGAGCTGGAGGCATGATCTGGGTAGAAAGATCAGACTTATTTGGGATAGTGGATCGTTTTTTGGATGGTAACTTTTGGTACATCGTTGGAAAAACAGGGAGTTGGACTGGTGCCGAACTTGTAGAAGATCTATCATCTAAGACGCCAGGGATCTGGGGTGCTAGTTGGTTACCCTCTAAAATTTCCTCGTACTTGTTTATTAAAGTATCTATCCTATCGAGCATGCAGTTACTTCCTGGATGTTTACGGGACTTCCTGGCCCTCTTCCCTTTGGTAGATTTGCCAACCCCACTCCCCCCGTACCTTACATAGACTTCCGCTTCCCCATATTTAGATGTCCAAGTATACCCATGTGTCACCGAGAATACAATTGGTTAATGTCCACAGAACTACCTGTTTAAACAGTACTTAATACAGTGTTCCCCAATGAAGAAAGATTGCTAGGTGCACAATTTGTAAGGCAATAAATCAAAAAAGTAGAAAAAGTGAATAATACAATTCAAAGATACAAAATCACCACAAATTACTACTGAAAGGAAACAAGGACACCAATGGGGTTAGCTGGCCAGAGTGGAACTTTTGCTCACGGATCTATTGTCAGTGTCATGTAAGGGGAACCCGAATTAGGGAAAGATTAAAAGTACCTTGCTTGATTTGTCCACGGCAAAAACAAGGGAGGTTGGCCCTGCCCTGTCTCTTCCTGTCAGTGGCGGGCATGGACGGACCCCCCCCTTTAGTTGCTCCGGTGCGGGCTTGCCCCTCTCTCCTGGGAAGGGGGCAAAAGGCAGCAAAGGCTTGTGGGACAAGGAGTCCCTGAAGAAGCTGGCAGTGGTGGTGTCCCACGCTGCGCTGCTGTCCCACGCCTTTAGGCGCTCCGGAGCAGGCTTGCTTCCCTCCTGTGGGGGGCAAAAAGCAGCAAAGGTTTATGGGACAAGGAGTCCCTGAAGAAGCTGGCAGTGATGGCGTCCCGTACCGCGGTGATGCCCCACGCCTTTAGGCGCTCCGGTGCGATTTTGCTCCTCCCTCCTGGGGGGCGAAAGGCAACAAAGGCTTGTGAGACAAGGAGTCCCTAAAGAAGCTGGCAATACTATGTGTATTACAAAGGGAAGAACTGCTTCTGCGAGAGTGCGGGAGTAAACATTAAAGAAAGTCGGGCTCAGGGAAGACCCCTGAGGCAATCCGCAGCGGAGGGGTGCTATTTTGTAAGTCACCTCATTTTGAAACACTTGGAAGGATCTATTGTATAGGAAAGACTGGAGCCAGGCCAGAGCAGTTCCGGTGATACCTAAT